>NC_084987.1:20605522-20830522 GCF_963691925.1 Scomber scombrus
TAAAAAAACACAGGAAGTTTGAACATCTGTATATGATTGGAAGCTCCAGAACAGCTAGTAAAACGTACCTTGTGGTGAGATTATTTTCTCAAAATATACATATTAGCAGACTGGGAAAATATGCATTAAGAATATCTTGGAATTTAGTTATGAAAGAGAGACACAAGTCTTCATACTGTGCAACACATTGACAATGTTAAGGACTCTGGGTGAGCCCATGTATTGACTGTTCTGCTGTAATAAAAACACTAATTCACAGTAACTTAACAGAAAACAAGTCTCACCTTATAATCATGGATGATGCGCTCAGAGACAGCCTTGTCCAGCATCTTCTTGTACCACTCCTGCAGGCGCTTTGGCTTGGGGATCTTCTGGTCCGTTGGGTGACAGTGGAAGATGTAATCATCCCCTTCACTGGGTGGGCAGGCCCAGATATGACCCGCTGTAAACCTGAGACAGGGAGATGTGTATTTTATTAACTGAGGCTAATATAAAGGAAATACATTCATTACCTTGTATTCCATCTCCTTGATCATTTTCATCCTACTGAAAACTTTGTCTATCTTAAAGGGATAGTTCAGATATTGAAATAGGGTTGTATGTGTTACTCATCCATAGCCAGTGTATAACCTGTAGTAGATGGTGGTCTGCACCCTGTTCTGCCTGCTTCCCCAAATGGGGGGAAACAGACTGCCAGCTACTACTGGTTATCACTGACTATGTACCTGATATAACCTAACTTCAAAAAATACAAACAACCCCTTTCAGATGTTGACATGGTCTAAGTTTTGCTCTTACCCCTGCCTCCTGACATACTCCAGGTAGCCGAGCAGTATCTCATGGTAGACAACAGTCCTGAGATGTCGAGGTTGGAAGAAGTGCACGCTGTCCAGGTAAGAGATGTACACTCGCCTCTGGTTGGGAGGCGGGCAGTCGGAGCCGTACTCTTGAACATGCATGCCAAAAAAACACACATCTGCTCCATTGATATCCTCAAATGCAAACAAGGCTTTCATTCTGTATGGGAAAGACTCGGACATCTCGCCGTTGTCCACAAATCTGGAGAAAGCAAAAACAAATATTGTTTTAAATATCCAAATCTTGAATTTTTGTAATTATACTGATGGCCATAAAATATTATCAGTCACTCATCCCTGCTCTTTCTTCACCATAATGTTTTCATCTCTTTAACAAGTCCGACAAAGCTACATGACCGCTGTGCAGTGACTTTAATGTGTGAGTCGTAATTAGCTGGTTAGAACTGACACAATGACGACTTGTTGACAGAGTAGCAGTTTTGAGGCTGTGAAGGAATGAAGTATTTGGTTCGACTGGGTGCCAGATGAGACGCACGTCTGTAACCAGTGGGTGGAATTTTATAACAAATTACAAGCCTCCTGCAACAACTGAAAGGATATTTACTGTAAATGCAGCACACACTTTATCCAGGACGTAGAACAAAACCAGAAAAGAGAAAAGGCTGTCCACTTAAGTTTGGACTGCAGTATTATTGTTGGCATTTAGTGGAAAACACTTAAAAGCCGGTTTTCAAACTGATTAGGAATTGGCATTAATACTATAATATTTAACTTTTGTATTAAAAAGTTGATTAAAAAACACAAACTTTGCTGTGCGGCTTTAGCTTTTAAAATGTAATACTAGGCTGCTGCACTGAATCAATTTGATGCATCTGAAGTAAAACTGCTCCAACCTTTGTTCACAATATTTCACACCTTCTAGTAAACAAACTCTCCATTCAGTTGCTTCTTACAGACTTCTTGTTGGGATTCATCCGTTACCTGTGCTACTGTGCATCATGGCCAACCAGCCGTTGCCTAGCAACAACAACCTTGTACATTTGTTTTTGCAGCGGCATGGAGGAACAGTTGCTAGTAGTCAGAGAAGCTCAGCCTCGCCTGATCACAGCCATTGATGAGACAAATGCAGCTGGTTGCTGCAAACTTTAAACTAACGTCAACTCAATACAGAATCTACATGTGTAAATAATGATTATCAAACCAACTTCAGCCTGGTCTGAGTTTTTTCCCCTCACACATCAGCACCTGGTTATGACTGATTGGGTTTTTCAATGGCTAATGTCGATATGTAGAGAGCAGGGTGGCTGATTATTTTGAGACAATAGGCTGCTAGCTGTTTACTTCAACTTTTACAAGCTTGAAAAAAAACTCAGTGTTTAATTATATGTTTATAATGTCATTAAAGTTTGTCAGAATTGAGACGTGGCGTATGCATTCTCCTTTGCTCTGCAAACTGACCATTTACCTGCATGCAACAAAAAACTGCTGAAAAAAGAATGATCAATACTAATCTGACTACAAACCAGAACTCTTCTGGTACCAAAACCTTGTCTTGTTGCCAACAGACTTTGTATTTGTAAGCAGAGATCAGTTTATAGGGATTACACTACTTAAAATAGTATTTCCTGTTACATTCAGGATTTTGCTGAGTTACTGACAAATATCAGACTTAATCAGTAAGCCATCTTTTTAAATATGTTCAGTGGTGCTTGCCACACCAGTAGCGGTAAAATTCAGCCTCCCACCTGGACTTCATGCCCGGCTTGACCTCAACCACCTTGTCTGAGACATGGACCACACGGATGGTGACGTCGCCACATTCGTTGCTCTGCCGCTTGAGGTAGTCGTTCACTCGTGTCTCCAAATAGTTCCCCAGCTTGGTCTGAGGAAGCCCTGCAGAAGACAAGACGACAGGTGAGGAAAGTGGTGGAATACAGAGCTCACTTGATGTGTAATTACAATCATTTTAATACTGTCATGGTCATTACAAAGAAGCGACAACAGATACATACAACAAAAACAGACCTTTTTTTATTTTATTTGAGAAAAGCCCATTAACACAACAAATGGCAGTTGAGTTTAATACATCATTGATTGCAGGTATTAATCTTGCTCAAAACCTCCTGATTTTCTGAATCCTGAATTTGACTCCCAAAAGAATCATTTGAATTCTTGGGGATTGAATGAAGTAAAAAGAAAATTGAATTAATAGCATAAATCACTAATATAATTTGACTTTTCACAAAAGTTGGTATTAAATCAAAGATACAAGGAGATCAAAACCTGAGATGAAAATGGATGACACAGTCATGAAACACAGACTTATTCCACTTACTTTTAGCTGCGTATTTGTTCTCTTTCCGTGTCTTATTGGCCTTTTTGAGGCAGTTGTCACATACGAAGCTGTGGTGAGGGGGGAAATAAATAGTAAAATGATTACATCTGCAGGTTACCATCTAGCCTGTCACAATAAGCACCAGCGACAGTGATTGAGTGGCTTTAATCAAGACGTGACTTGCTTTTCAAGTCAGTCTCCCTTTCTTTAAACAACTTTAATGACTCGGTAATTAAAAGATGTAAGCAAATTCTAACAGACCACACATGAAGAGAGATCAAACTCTGAGGAATGAGAGACTCTCAACCGACACTCGAGTTTCAGGACTTTTGTGTTTGTGTTTTGCCGCCATCCTGGCAGACTTTTTCAGTCCAGATGTAATGATCTACATATCGTCAAATTGACAGCTACGTGAAAACGTTTTCATGTGGACTAGGACTTAACGTTTCTACTTTTTCAGCAGCTTTATTGATGTTCTAAATTATTCTAAACCTTTTTAAAGAATACAGACGGGCCAAATTTATTTTCCAGACCACGAAACAAGTAAAGAGTGTGTGTAAGATAGCTGGCTTACCCTGTCGGCCATATGGTATCATTATGCAGGACACAGATCTGGTGCATTTTACGACCACAGTCAGTACATTCCACAAGCCTGAGCGGAGAGACAACGAGAAGACAAAAAGCAGACATGCAGTTAATAAGGCCACGTGTCACGCATCATTGAAATATCCTGCTCCCTCCTCTATGGGAGCCACAAAGTTGCTAAATGAATGTCTATCATTCAGAATTGACAATTACTACAATCTTATTACTTATCTATAAAAGTACTTAAAGTGTATTAAAAAAAAACATGAAACTAAAAATATGCTAATGTCATCTAAACCAAATACATAAAAATAATAAATCTTTCAGCATCTCAGTTGTGGTTTGAAAGAATGTTAAGTTCATGAGTGAAGAAGAAGACATACAGCTCGGGGTCGAGTGTGTCGTTCTTCTTTCGTTGAAACTGCTCTTTGTTGATGGACCTGCGGAAAAGATCAGAAAAAAAAAACTGCTGTAACCAACAAGCACTTCTTCCTGCTCATTTATGTCCAGTATGGAAACACAACAAAGTCATCTTCTCTAAACTGTAGACTTTGTACATCAGCAATACATATTATATTGATAATTTATCCCACCCCTAAGATAAGGGTTATAAACTCATGTCAGAAAAGGTTTTAAACAGTTTGTGTAAGATGGTGATGTGAAGTCACCACATAAAAAAAGAGAATTTCTCTCTCACATTTCATAAATAAATAAATAAAAGTGAACATTAAAGAAGAACTGAGGAGTTTTTTAAACAATTATTTAAACTAAAACTAAAAATCCCTATGATTCATGACCTTTAACCTCTTAAACTTCAATCACCTGCTGGTGAGTCAGTCACTAAAAACTGCTGCTACACAACATTATTTTCAATTCTAGCAAAGATCATATAGTTTCCAAAAATACCAAATATGCTCAATTTAGGGAGAATGTACATAAAATAGGCTAGAGGACATGTAGAATATACATAGGGTTTGAATATTTCCACACTAAATAGCTTTAATGACAAGCTGCAAAAGGCTGATATGGAATATATAAATTATATGATAGTGTTGGACACAGTGGAATGAGATTTTTTTTTGAGATTTTTTTACCATTAAAAGTTAATTAAGTGCAAATAAAAGGAGAATACAGTTAAAGTTCATGCTGATCTGATCTCATTTTTAACCAGAAACTTTTGGGTTTAGATATTTAAAAAAAATAAAAAATCTAACAGAAACTGTCAGCTTGTACATTCATCTTTAATGCTGCTAATTCATCTCCACTGAGACATAATCTTATAACTCCAAGCTCACGGATCATCTGGAGAAACGTTACTAGACAAATTAAAGTGTGATGGTACTCACGTCTGAGGCTGGGAGGGGTCGTCCCCCAGGGAAACAGTCTCGCCCTGGATTTCGTTGAAACACTTCTCACAGAAGTGGTACCTGTCAGCAAGAAGCCCATATTTTGGTGAACTACACCGTTCGCCATCAGCACAGCCAATCACAGAGAGGGCACGAAGAAGCAGCCGCCAATCAGGGCAGGGCAGGACAGGCCAGGGGGCGGACACACAGGAGGAGGCAGAGGGCAAGGTAGGTCGTCGCCAGGAGGAAGCAGCCAATCGTGATGCAGGTTTTTTGTATGGGCGGGTGTTTTGATTTTGCGCGTAAATTTCGGAGTGGATGATTGGTCACACCAAAGCAGGCCAATGCAGACATCACAAGCGTTAAAAAAGGAGGGAGAGAAGGGGAGAAGGGAGGGGGAGGGGGAGATGGGGAGGGAGGTCAAAATGAATATTAAAAAAGCGTGAAATAAATAAGTTACAGGTCAGACGAGGACAATGGAGGGACAGAGAGGGAGGGGGGGGGGGCACATGGAGGACGGAGGGGACAGACAGAATGTGAACAACAACCAACAGAGGACAGAGAGCCAAGGCAAAGCAAAGATTAGCGTCAGACGTCCAGTGGTAAACAACAACAACATTACAGCAACATGAGAGACCACTAGGAGCTGTGGAGGAGGAAGGGGGGGAGGGGGGCGAGGATACAAGTCTCCAAGGGTGGATGAGGAAAATAAATTAAAATAAAATGGTAAAGCAACAAAGACCCATCATCCTTTCAGTTCATTTATAAAGTGGGAGCCGTTCTTCTAGTGAATGGACACCCCCCCCCTATCTATTTCTACGAGTGAATAATAGCAATAGCAGAAAATGCAAGCCGTCATGTGTTGTGTGTGTACTCCGCCAGTGGGGGAAGCAATGGTCCAACAAATAAAGAATAAACTGCTGAAGAAGACAGGAGCCCACTTTATAAATGAAAACGTAATGGAAATTAAAACGTGGACTATGGAGATGGAGCCGGGAGGGGGGGGGGGGGTAACCATTTGAAGCCAAATTACAACTCATCTGTGATTGCACTGATTGGTTGATATTGATAATATGTTGGAGAAAATATAATCAATGTGCAAAATAACAACAAGAAATACATCTGTGATCTGTGTGTCTGTGTGTGTGTTGTGTGTGTGTGTGTGTGTGTGTGTGTGTGTGTGTGCTTGTGCTCCAATGTGTCGACAGCCCTTACCTGTTCTGGTAGCTAAAATAAGCAGCGTCTCGTTGGATGGTGCATAATTGTTTTCCGTAGCAGCATAGAGTTTGGGGGGAAAACTCAAACTGGAACGATAGGGCGACAAGCAAGAAAAAGTTAAGTTAGAAAAACCTGTTGTCTGAAGAAAGCTGGAAACAAACTCAATATGTTACACATCTGAAAATAAAACCTCCTCCTGCCTCACCTTTCTCCCACAACAGTATCCCAGGCCCTGCATGACGGGATCGATCTCCGACTCAAACACCTCTGCAAGCTTGGAGCAGTACTTATAGACGCGGGACGTCTTGCGGTTGTACAGCCAGGCGTTGTTGAACATCAGCCAGATGTCCTCCACGTACTGCCACGGCTCTTGGTACTGTCCCGTGTCCAGCTTCCGCTTGATGGTCGACAGGTCCATGGGGTTCTTCACGATGTCGAAGTAGTCCTGGTTTTGGAAGGGGTGGCGTTGGAGGTAAAGTTCAAGAGTTGAGGAGGGTCAGAAGTAGGGGGGGAGGGAGGGAGGGAGGGGGAGGTGAGAAGAAAGAGCAGCGAGACGGTGGGAGGGTTTGGTCGTTCCGGGGGGAGGGGGGGGCCGAGATGCGAGAGATGGGGAAGAAGAGAACCATCATCATCATCATCATCATCATCAGGCATCGCAGTCGACCGGGTGGGACCAGAGTAGGGAGAGAAGAGGGTGCAGGGGGACAATGTTGTTGAGCGCTGCAGAGAAGAGGGTTCGCGTGCAAACAGAGAGACATGACAACTTCTGCCCTCCAGCTCTCCGCTTTGCACCCTACATTTCAAATTCAAGTCCCTATCTGTGCTGGCAACAGGGACCGGCTGACCGCCACAAGTCTGCCTGGTCCTCTGCCGCTCAGAGAACTACAATCAGAGGTCTAAAAATGAGCTACAGATTCATTTGACATGTTACTGCAACTGAAGCCCAGCTTTGTGATCCTGAAATCATTATTTATCATTTTGTCCTGAAAGTGAGCTGGGGGGAATCAATCAATGCTGCGGCCTGAAAGCTCACAAAGCTTTCAGGCCCGCCAGGTTATCAGGGTGCAAAACCAAGAAGAACAGAGCAGTGGCAACAGCAACAGGCAGACAGAGATTTACTGTTCTGAGTAACACAGCGGTTGGCATTAACAGCGCCAGCATGGAGTGGCAATACAGTGGCAGAGTTAAGCCAACAGTGCTGAGGTGAGGCAAATGTAAGAGGGACAGCGAGTCTCCGAGCTGTTATTCTGTTCCCGTCATCTGCCGCCCTGCTTCTTCTCCAACTAAAAATTGCTGCGTGAGAAAGCAGCGGAGGAGACGGCGAGGAGCAGAAAAAAGGCCTTTTGGAGATTCAACCAAACAAAACAAAACAAAAAACGAAAAGGGGCGGGGGGGGGGTTTGAATTTCAAAGAGCAGGGTTCATCTCAGTGTCACCATGGCAACAAGAGTTAGAAAACAGTCCCTCATCTCTGAGTGGAACCACTCATGAACACACAAGTGACACATATTCAACAAACAGAGCCAAATTTATATCAACAATTAAAGTGTTTAGAAAAATGAGATAAATATGTCGCATCACTCGACTGTTGAGCTGATAGCCAGGTGCTCACTCAACACAGCTCGAAAAATGCCTTAAATTTGATATATTAATGAGGCTGGGGGGCGGGGGGGGGGGCGGGGGGTTGGTTATCAATATAATGAAGTTTTTTGCCTGAATATTAGTGCAAACAGATTTGACACCATAATGAATCTCAGGTATTGTCCCACCTCTACACACTTCCCACCTGAACACTTACACACTACTACTGGTGAGGAACTGAACTAGAAAGCTAGCAATGGACCACTAGGATGAAAGCTACACAAATCATAATTCAAATAAAAAACCTAAAAAAAATGGATGGATCAAAAAGGCAAAAGTCAAACAAATTAAATGATAAATGAAAGCAATTGGCTCATGAACTGATGTTGGAGCTTATAGCAAATGATTTGGGGTGCGATGAAAGACAATCAGACATTCATTAATTAGGCCTGATGCTCTGTTGTGGATGTCTGGGTCATGTAAAACTGTGTAATGTTTTGGGTTATCACATCCAAACCCAGTGATAAATTGTCAAAATTGGTCTCAATCAGCCAAACCGTGGTTTTATATTTGAGGTGCACACATTATTTACTTTTTGTCCTCAACTGCTCTTCACTACAAGTTCATGAAAGGAACGGCAAATGTTCATAAGAGTCATTGCTTTGATTTACAAATGACAAGAAGTTTCAGAAAAGAGACCACACACTCGCTCGCTCACGCAATACACACACACACATATAAACACACACACTTCCAAATCTCATTTTCTTAACTTCTGACATGCAATGGGAGAAAAATAAACTAAGAGTTTGAAGAAACTGGAAGCAGATATATAAAACAAATTTTGAAAATATGACAGCTATGACAAAAGAGAAAAAATATTAAAAGATGAAAAAAAAGGAAAAACAAACAAATGAAAAAAAAAACTACGTTTTCAGAGGAGTTGAAGCAAAATGGCAGCCAGTGCAGTCCCTTACCAGGTTAGTTTTGTTACTAGTTCGAATACGTACGGGTATTCCCAGTAACTGGGGGTCCACCGGCTGACGGAAGGGAAGGGACTCAGGGTCCTGCCGGTACAAAGCTTCCAGGGTGGGCATCAGAGCCTGACGCAGCTCCTCCGGCTTAAAGACTGGAGAGAAGAGAAAACAAAAAAGATGAATAAAGGTGAATTTGATAATACAAATGCAGGAGCATCCTGGTAGCTGAATGTGCATGCCATGTAAACACAACGTCATACCTATCACTCTCTCCTTATTTCCTGTATGTCTCTTCACTACTATCCAATAAAGGCCAAAAAAAAAAATCTTTAAAAAATAATACAAATGGGACGTGGTAACAATGATCTGGTGGGTAATAATGGGTTACATCTACTCTGTTACACTGCTCTACTTTGACATAATTTGTCATTTCAAATCAACATCAACTTCAGTCTGTTCTGTTTTTAACTTCTTAAACTTCAAAGAAGCTGCTGATCTATTGATCTCAGGTCTTCTGTGGTTATCTTGCTATCAACAGGAGATCCATACAAGAAAAACCATCCCTGACCTCCCTCTTTTTCTCTATCGGCTTTCAAACAGCTCTATCTGCTCATGCTGACAGAGCACAGCTCAGACTCCGACAAGCACCAGTTGTGAATGCTGGTCTGAGGTCAGTGCATCAGAGCATTGAGCTGACACTGAGCTGACAGAGAGTAGCAAGTGTTGTTTGTTAACTACGTTTCAGTATCAAAACTTTCTCTCCTGATGTAAATATCAGCCATACTGCAGATGGTGTGACTGTATTCAGTATCTAATTAAGCTTAAGAGAGACAAATATGGAAAGAATTATGTCGACATGAAGAACACTACCTGAATTAATTTGGTGTTTGTCTCTATTGTTACTACTACTTCATGGTTTCTCCACCCACCTCTGCTGACTACTGAAAATTCAAATAACTCACTGACATTATCTTAACATGCAGATAATGACTGTTTGAGGATGAAACATTCAGACTCACTTTTCTTCTTGCTCTGAGAGCCGGCGGGGGAGCTGGTGCTGGCCGTTGACCCTGACCCATCCTCTTCCTCTTTTGGCTCTTTCTTCACCTCAGGCTTCTTGTCTTCACCTGTTGCTACTGACGATGAAACCGACAATGATGATGCTGTGTCCATGGGCTCGCCTTTACACCCGTCTCCTGCTACCTTCTCTTTCTTTATCTGCGGGGAACATTTATCAAAGAGATTACTTATTAAACTGAAATTCAGATAAGATTTTTTTTTTTTTTTTAATTAAAAATTAAATTAATTTTTTAAAAATCATTTCAGACATTTTATGACTTTCCAGGATTTTCAGACATCCAGATCAGTGTCAGTAAGCCAATGTGGACAATCTTACCTCTGGTTTCTCCTCCGTCTTCACATCAGGCTGACCCTTGCCCATCTTCCCCAGAGCCTTGCCCTCTCCTTGGGTTTCAGCCCCTTCCTCCTCATCATCCTCCTGCTTCTTCACCTCCATTTTGACGTCTTCCTGGCTCGAGGCGGGGCCATCGGCCGAGGTGAGCTGGGAGCTGGGGTTGGTACTGCTGCTGACCGATGCCGGAGAGGATACCTGGCCGTCTACGGACAGAGAAGGCTTCGGAGATATCTGAAGTGAAAAGGAGAGAGATGGGATAAGGTTTAGAATCGACATATAGGAAACAACCCTTTTGTAAAACGAACATATTAGGTGAGAAACTACTTGGTTTAAGGAAAAAACAGTGGTTGGAGGTAGAGGGGAAAAGGCAGGGCGATCCACTCACTGGGGTCTGCGGCAGCTGCAATGGCACATGAGCATTCTGGGTAGGCATCGAAGAAGCTTGACTTGCTTGGGGGCCTGAGGAAGCCGTGCCCCCATGCGTCTGCTGTGGAAGCTGATTTGCTTTCTCAGAGTTCCCTGCCTGCCCTGATGGCGGCTGCTGCGAAGCTTGCTGCTGCTGCTGTTGTTGTTGTTGTTGCTGTTGTTGTTGTTGTTGTTGTTGTTGTTGTTGTTGCTGCTGTGGAGGGGGCAGCTGGGGTGTGCCGGGCGTCAGTGGCTGTGGGGTCTGAGAGCCATGTAACGTGGGAGGCGTTTGATGGGGTTGAGGCGTTAAGCTGCGTGCTGGTGAGGGGGAGTTTGTTCGGATGGAGGGGCAATGAGGATAACTGTTGGGCTGGGTTGGGGTGGAGGATGGAGGCAGGTTGGAAAGAGGCCCAGCACCGCCGACACTACCAGGCCCCATGGAGCCTGCGGAGACTCCAGAGCCTGGAGCAGAAGAGGCAGACTGTGCCGAAGGGCTGCTGGCTGGGTGGGAAGGCGGCGTTGACATCTGGTTCTGCTACAGACGACAAGACACAGAGGTCAGATCAAGAAGACAGACAGATCTTCAACTAGAACAGAAATCATTTTTATATAAAAAAAACAACTCAAAAAATAAAAGAACAAAAGCATGGGTTTGTCTAATTAAAGGTTTTACCAGGTAAACTGTATAAAGTTAAATAAATAAAGAAGGTGACCTCAAAAGGCACAAATAATCCATCTTAAAACTTGTAGATAGAGCCAATAATAACTGATCTATCTCTCACAGCTGTCATGAATTATATGCCTAAAGACAGCTCAGTTAATTATACAGTATTCAACACTAATCATCATTTCCTGAAAAGCAGCTCTAAGAGTGTATGCCTCTGTTCATCCTCGTTTGCTTTTACACATTCATCTGGTTTCAACATCTCACAATATGTTTGCAGACAAACTCGTCTGCACGTTAGCGGGTACCACTGTCACTCAATCCTTACCGGTGGCACAGCAGTCTGTGCTCCTGGCTGGTTAATGCCAACAGGACCAGAACCATGTCCAGGACTGGACCCTGGAAACTGGCCTGGAGGGAGGTACTGGTTTTGTAACTGTGTGGCATTAGGCTGACCCATCCTTGTTGCTCCCATACCCATCTGGAAACAAGACAACAGGGAAGTGAGATGTTTTGGATAAATAAAAGGACCATTTCCTCCAACAGTCATATAGTCACATTTACTGTTGCATGGCAGTCAAATCATTTGTGATGAAAGTGTGAAGTTGCATACACTAAATGCGTTTCTCCTGTGCCTTTTCTGTTTTCAGTACGTTCTTACACTCAAAACTAATCTTATAGAGGTGGTAAAAGCAGTGATGCCAACCTGGTTCATCGGAGCATTGAGAGGAAGAGGAGGTGTCGACCTTTGATTCATCGACTGCATCCCCATCTGACCAAACTGGTTCATTCCTAAAAGTGAGAGGTAAAAAATGAGAGATGTACAACAAATAATAAAAACACCAAAGGCTTGCCGTCAGTAACACTACATTATTGATCTCTTTGCAAACACAAAATGGAGAAAACCAGCGAGAACAGATCTCCTGAACAGATAATTGTGACACCAAACCATCTGAGAAGCTAAGTGTGGAAGCATTTTGAATTTGATACCATAAGATGAATAATCATGAATAGAGATAAGGATTGTTTTCTGACGTTAGCAGCAGAAGCACCACAAATAAAAACACAGCCAGTTGAACCAGACACAACCTGGTAAAATGTAGTTACATGCTGAGGCAAAAAAATGTAGCTGTTTTGACACAATTGTTATAACTCTCTATGAATGTTCTTGCAACAGGGATGTCGTGTCTGCAGAGACAAGCTGCTGCTGAAATATATACAGTACCAGTCAAAAGTTGGACTCATTTTCTCACTGAGGAGAATGGGAAGGAGTGTCCAAATGTTTGATTGGTACTGTAAATAGAATTTTTCAAAGCTGTAAAAGCCACAAAAGAAATCCCATTCACCTGTGTTGTATTGGGCTGGCATCAGAAATTTCAGGGACAAATATCTCAAAACCTGGACAAATGATATCAAAACTTTCTGTATGGCTCAATACCACGGAAGAAAATATTTGCTTCTAGTTTGGGTGAAGCAATCCTTTAATCCTCCAAACATCACCCGCCCTGGGGTCCCTTTAAAAGCTTGTGTAACAGGGTGTCCAATATATTCTACAGATTTCATTTCATTTAATTTCATTCACATCCTCCTCTACTTCAGCATTACATTTTTAAAATCATTTCATCATTTGAACCTCCCATTTAAAAAACACATTTCTTCAAGTCTGGCCGCTCAACATGTATTTGTAATAATGTCATTTACACTTCATGGGAGGACTCACCTGCTGGGTTCTGCATTCTGTTGACCATCTGATTTGGTCCTGTCGGTCGGACCATGGACGGATCAGCGTGAGGACCATCTGACAGGGTGATAAGAGTTACACAAATCACATATTTTGTCTTCAGGAACACTGAATACCAGTAAAACCAAAAATGACTACAAGATGTTTAAAAAGGGTGAAAAAAAACTAAAGTCAGACAAACAAACTTCATTATACATGTGTAACAAGTGGTGTGCAGGTGTGTTTGCTCTCTTTTTCCATTTCAACACATTTCCAAGATCTACTTCGTTTCAAGACTTGAACATTTTGAACAGTGTTTAACGTCAATACAGATGCGTGCCAGAAAACATGAACGTGAAATTCAAATTGCTTTTCTATTCTGTGCATGCCAGCAGTGTGTGTGCGTGCATCAGTGTGTGTCTATGCACACATAAGCCCCTTTTATACTGGTGAGTGTAGTCCTTCCATGCCAGCTGGACTTTTACATAAACATCAATCAGTAATGTGAATACTTCCACTGGCTGTTTAATGGTGAAACAACAATGTCCCCATATGTTTCATACAGAAAAATGAGGTAGAATAACAACGCAACATTCCCGCCTTGACCAGGCTGTATAAAGGCGGCTGCAGAAAAGTGATAAAAGTCTTTTTACTTACTTGGGGGTTGTCCTGGGACCATGGGTGGCTGTCCCATGCTGGGAGGCACCTGTGGGAGGCCTGAAGAGGCCATGCTAGGCTGGCCAGGCATCATGCCCTGCTTCTGGAGCCGTGTCCGCCTCTTTTCCTCTAGCTCCTTTTGGATCTTGTAGATCTTCTCAGCCAGTAGGTGGTAGTACTCCGCCTGGAGTGGATGAAGCACAGGGAACGTTACAGGACACATCCCAGTGATGCATAACATAAATAAATGTATTTCCTAATTTCTTAACTAATAAGTGATGGTCACACTCTGCCAGTGTTGGTTTCTTACCCTACTGTTGGCTGACTCGTACATGTCCCCCTCTACTTTTCGAGCGTAAGCCACCAGATTTTCCATCCGCCGGTCCTTCAGTGCAGCTGGGTCGGGCGTGGGAAAGATGGCTTGCACACTGCGAGCACACAAACACACCAAGGACACTTTGTATTACACCATATTCCTTCAGACAACTACAATTAAGTTGACATGAAAAGCTGAAAAATATGCTCTATGTGATGCAATATTGAAATGAGTTCATTTCATTAGCTCCTGCCTCCTAGTGAGACTTTTTGTTTTGTTTTTTTGGTAGCAGTTGCAAGACTCTGCAGACTCACAGCTTGTGAACAAGGTGATTGCGGAGGTCTTGCGTGATGTCTTCATGCCAAGACTTCCTCATGCCTGCAGCAGAAGGAGGAGTGGCAGTAGGCATGGAGCCCAGGTTGCCCACACTGTCATTCATCAAACTGGGGGGGGGGGGGGGGGAGACAGGCAAGAAGGGGGTGAGAGGAGTAAGATTTGAGCCAATGCAGAGCTAATTTAGAGAATTTTCTGTAGTCGGTTATGTGACAGCAGCCTGACTTGAGAGAAGGTAAATAGTTGTGACCAACGAAAGGCAATCCTACCTCTGGGCATTCATGTGTAACATGGCGTCTGGCAGTAGGGCGGACTGCTGGTTGGGGGACTGCACCCCCACTCCACCATTCACTCCCATAGAATTTCCTCCTGTAAAGAAAAAGTTAGTAATAGTTTTGAAGGATATTGTTTTTAAATTGTGAGACACTGATGATGGTATTTATGGTCTTTATGTGCCATGTGTCACATAAGATACATTGTTTTAAAGCCAAGGAACCACAATGCACATTAAATTAATGTTAACTTTAAATCCATCCACATGCTATTTAAAATTAAACTTGTGAGAAAGTCAACGTATACAAACACCTGTTACATTTCTTTAAAAAAAAGGTAGAGTCACTCATTCTGAAAACTTAACATTTGAACACCCAAACAAATACACCCCTCCCATAATGCTCCTTCATATGTTTCTCCCCCCATATTCACAGACGCACATTGCCGAGGCAACAACCTAAAGAGAAATATGGCGGAATTCTGATTGATGCATCAGCTGTAGAGTCACTTCTGTTCCTCACACATTCACACTTATCACAAGCTCAAAAACAAATTTATAAGACAACACTCCATCCACACTCTCCACCTCTCTGTGGTCTCCCCACTTCTCACTTGACCTGCGTTCAGCGTCTATGTCCACAGAAGCAGCTGCCTGTTAGCTGCAGCTCCTGCAGAGCTGAGAGAACAGCCGGATAATCTTCACCAGGCCGACTGACAGCAGACACTTACTGACCCAAAACAGTTTGCATGTCGGCTCCACGGGAAGAAATCATTAGTGTTTGTATTTACTGATTCATTGATACAGTTAAGTTGAAAACACGTACATACAAGCAGGATATTTGTGTGATTTAAACAGCTGCCTGCTCAGATTACGCTTCACTAAACGTGACAGAAACAGATTCGGAGCGTAAAAGAAATGTGGGGGTCTCCGTGAGACTGTCTTGGATTCAGTGTGGATTGATATATCTAATAAAATGGAAGCGTATCTGTTCCGTGCGAAAACACTTTCTGTATGATTTGGTCATGCCCCCCTGCCACACACACACACACACACACACACGGTTGCTGGAGATGGAAAACTGTCACGTTGTCACATGGACAGCTGCTCCGTTGACTCTCCCGCGTCCTGTGAACATCAACGCCGCCCTGCTGATGTGTTTGTTTCTCTTTTACAGAGTCAACGCTGAGTATGAACACCCAATTTTTTTTTTCAGTGCACACAGAAGGGACAACAAGTGGCCCATGAGGAAATATTCACTGAATTTGACAAAAAGCGTATTTAACAATCTTTCTCCAGAATCACTGAATCCACCTTCATGTTCAACACATACATTCATGTGATGACACTTAAGCCAGCAACATTAATTGAAAACACTGTATTAAAATGCTTCTTCACATCATTTCTCAGCTGGTTTGGCATCATTTTGAGGAGCTAAAACACACCTCTACCTTATAAACATAACATTTTTAATCTAATTTCAAAGCACATGATTACATAGCGAACGTTTAATTTCTTCCATGTTTTAATTTCAGCTAAAAAATTGTTAGCTCTGGCAAGTTACCACATAATTTGTGATACACACAACGGAAAAACTAACCCATGGTGTTCAGAGTCCTCATGCCAGGCTGCCCTGGCATCCCCTGGTTTGGCATGTTGGCCTGCGGTGACTGCTGTGGAATCTGGTTTCCCTGGTACGTGAGGCCGAGAGCAGCATAGGCCCTCTCTATGGAGCTGGGGTCAATCTGGTTGGGAGGGTTCAGGTTCGGCGTATTGGACTGTCCACCTGGCACCCCCGAACCTAAAGAGTTCACCAACCCTGCACTGTTGACAAGAGCTGTGGTGATGGGAAGAGATGATTGATGGGAGGAGGAGAGGAAGAGCAGTAATAAAAAGGATGAGCATGTGAGGATTCATGGATTTTACTGTTCAGTTACAATATATAATATAATGTGTAATAACTCAATGATCAGAGCCACATGAAAAACACTCACATTGTTGGTTCCTCTTGTCACCAGCGTTTTTCAATGGCAGGCACACAGGACAGTCATGTCGCGTGCAATTCTTCCAATGAGAGATGATCTGTCTGGATGAGGCACAGTGCGCCACTGCAGGAGAAGAGACAAATGGAGAGGAGTTTGAGAAAAAGAGAAGAAGCGAGAAGATGGTCAGAAAGGGAAGCCAAGTGAAATGAGCAAGTGTGACACAGTGAAGGAGGGAGAAGAATGATGAGACAAGAAAAGGATTAAAGAAAAAAAAAAAGGAAAAGGAGATTCAGAAGGAGGAGAGAGAAGCCAGAGACTAAGAAAGTTATTGTATGAGTCATTTAGTACCATAAAACTACATCCAGATGGAGACTCAATGACAGAAGCTGGAGGAAAAATTACAGTAGGCCAGCGAGCTACAAGGAGAATAACTCACTCTGATACAACGACAAATGGGCGGCAAACCAAGAAGGATATAAACAACATACAAGAACAAGGAATAAAAAGAAAAAAAACTGAATTGCTGCAGATGCATTGCAGCTTTAAATGCTCCCTAGTGTTGATATAAACCACACACCATAAAACTAGTAATCAGCATAATTCAGCAGACTCACCCTGGCAGGACTTGCCAGCCTGGCAATGAGTCATGTGGTTGAGCACGTTCTTCATGGTGCGGCAGTGGGGCAGGTTGCACTGCCGCACTTCCCCGTTGGCCTGCTCCCTCCGCTGGCACTTGTGCGCGTGGAGCAGGAGGACCAGCTGCTGTTGAATCAGCTTCCGCTTCTCGGGGTCTGCCGTAGGGGGCGCTGTGCCGGGACCAGCCCCTACGGCACTTAGCCCAACCTGAGCCCCTCCCACTGCTGCCGCTCCGCCGACTGATACACCGCCGACGGCTGCGGGTTGCTGCTGAGGGGCCTATGGACAAAGTGGAGAGAGGGGGTAAAGATGAGCGTTACAAAGAAAAATACAGGTACATATAAACATTTAAACATTTATTAGATAGCGGCCATTTATTTACCTTACACTGAACCATGTGATGTCTAATAAATTTAAATATTTAAGAATTAAACACACTACAATGATCTCTGTAGAAATAAGCCAGAAAGTCAATTTCGGAAATTTGCTTCTAGTAATTCTTTATTAAATCAGGAAAACAACCTTAAAATATAAAGCCAAATAGCAACAAACTTGTAATGCAACGGTGCTGTGCTAACAAATGATCACATCTATAGACTGATCAATAGTTCCCCAATGTTCAACTTTTATCCAAATCATTTTGATGAGCTTTTGAAATACTGTAATAATAACACCATAATGTTTCTTTTAACACCTGATAGACAAGGACGGTAATAACCTTCAGTGACTTCACTGCAACCTGACCGGCCAGTTCTGGTGCATTTGGTTCATCTTAAACCTCACTTTAAAAAGATACGATTTTTTTTGCATGGAGGTAAAGTAACTGTAATTATGATTTAAGCTAGTTCTTTACTGAATTCCCCCACAAGACAACCACATGGATGACTTCCCTCCTATCAACCTGAGGAGCCAGCCCAGGCTGCTTCCCATATGAGTAGGTCTAATACATCTGTAAATCAGTTAACACATTATTTCCTCTTAATTCTGTCAGTGAGTGTAAGTTTTTTGAGTGAGTAATTTCCTTATTCAGTCATATACACACGTCTTTTTTGGGACTAAAAAAAAAAATCAAGATGAGAATGTCACAGCTCTTATATTTAAGCAACCTGAAGACCCATGATCAGTGATGATTGAGGACATGTGGGAACAAGAACGAGGGGCGGACCTATCGCCTCCCACAACTCCTAAGCTTGGATGTTTATATCTCACCACAGAATATTTTGATCACTTATATTAACCTGTTCAGGTGTTTAAAAGCAGCATTTCATGTTTCACAATGGTGCAGAGGTAGTTTATATTTCAGCTCATTTCCAGATAGATACAGTCAGAAATCAGCTGAAGTTAACAGTACAAAAAAAATGTAATTCTCTTTCAAAATGTTGCCATGTTGTCTTTTAGAGTGCTGTGGAAATCGTTGTCACTGAAGTGTCACATTGATCACACAGAGCGCATGAAGGATGTTTCGGCTCTTCAAACAAGCCCCGGTTTGAACACTTGACTGTGACTCTGATTACTGTCTGAGGTTTTTGTTAGTGGAGAAACTGGTTTCTCTACCTCATCCATCCACACACGCACACACACGTAATCATTTGCTTATAACATACCAATAGCTTTATTAAGTCACAAATGCAAATCAGGAAAACAGGATTTTATATTCCGAGATTGATGGCCACTTTTATTCTGCGTTTGATATCTTTAGCTGTACATCAAAGATGATGTAACCACATTCACGCAGGTGTGTTAGCAATTTTCCTCGGACTGATGACAATAGCGCTGCACTGAGTCCCTCGAGGTTATTAGGCTTCATAACGGCCCCGCTCAAAAGGCTCAATATACAATACATTATATTATGGTGTGTACGTCTGCCTTCATTTTCTGACTTACCAAGGTGACCATATCTGAAGGCAAAAGTTTACAGCTATTCCAAACGGGCATGCTCAAAGGCGAGGTGAAGCGCCTCATGTCAAAGAGATGAGGTCGTTCGTACGTATAAAAATTAATGGAAGCAACCAGTTGATGACTTTAAAAAAAAAAAAAAAAGATAAAATCCAGAAAGCATTCTGTTTCACTTCTGCATGTGGTGGGTTTGATGGACAGTTTTGCGAAGTTAAAAAAATTAATTTCATGCAGTCCCCAAAGCAGAAAAGTGTGATGTCGAGGTGAGTTTCAAACAAGCACTCTGGCTTAAGTAAACTGAGGCTTTCAGTCCCAAGCCCATTGGCTCTACTGTAGACGCAAATCTTTATTTGATGGTGATTATTTTCAGCCACTAATTTTATGAGCTATTGAACATTTACAGCAGCAGGGCGATGTTTGTGGGGTCAACTCGAGATAAACTACAGCACCCATGATGTCCATTGTAATGAAGCACAGAGGTAAAAAGCTTTGGTTTTGCAGGTAATACTAGTTTGTAGCATCAATTCATTGTGTGATTTTGTCTTTTTGTGAGGTTTTGTTGACATGAAGAAAAGCACAGAATACCAATAGACTTATCCTTTAACTAAGAATTGAAAACTCATCCAAACCAGACGTGGTTTATGAAAAAGTGTGTATGTCTAAAATCTGTAATTTATACATAAATCCTACCATCCCAGGCATTCCTTGACCCGGCGGCACTTTCTTGTCCATGTTGAACTGGGTGGCCATATTGTTGGGCAGGCCCGCCTTATTCTGGAGCTGTGGGCCCAGCCCTGCTCCAGGCAGCCCCTGGCCAGCAGACTGGCCGTACGGACCGCCATAGGGGCCCGCGTTGGCCATCATATTCATCTGGAGAGCAGGGCGAGAGGAAGTAGAAAGAAAATGAGAGAAACGGGGAAAAGAGAGAGGGGAGGAAGAAGGAAGAGGAGGAGGGACAGTATGGAGACAAAGCAGGAGATGAAGAAATAAATTGTTTAGCAGATCAGATAAATTACTTCTTATGATCTATGACGGCATGATTTAAGCAGCCAGACTACCGGTATTCAGACAGACATTCAAGGAAGAATTACGGGAGGGATTATACTGTCAACTTTTTCGGTTTGAGTATAACAACTTACAGACTGCTTGAAAGTTGCTATGACAATGCCACTGAGGAAAAAGGTGCTAGGAAGACAACAGGGAACCACTTTAAAAATACTAGTAATATAACATAATGACTGTATGTTGTGAATGTACAGTTACAATATCACTTCCTTTTTGTCCTGACCTTTTTTGTTCTCTGCAGTAAATTAAAAACAGAAACAATCTAAATGTGACCTTTGCAAACAAGGTCACTGACTACTATTTTCAGCCACTTCAGCATCTGGCCAAACTATTCCTGATTTTAACAGCAGCACATCAAACTGATGGGTGAGGATCCAATAAGGAGGCTCCAATAAGAGCAATAAAGTGGAGTGGTTTGTTAACTGATGTTATGTGACCAAGAGAGACTCATGAAACTGTTTACACTTTTACATTTGAGCTTTAAGTGAACATAAATCAGCCTACATGGTTAACACAGTGGTTTGCAGCACTGCCTTCACAGCCTTACTACCAAATCATAACCATCATGTGGCATATTGACAAGCAAAGAGGTTAACCATCAATACCACAGAGTGAACAGTGGTCCGGTTGTAAGTCCAACACACGATCACATTCATACCTGAACCTACACCTGCTCTGGAGAACTCGTCTTCAGCTGTCTCACATGAGACATCAGCGTACAGCTACAATCAAGTCTAGAAAGATGTCTGCACACGTTAAATGTGTTCCAATTTCTTCTAAATCCCTGTGATAGATCTTAAATTAAAAAGCCCATTTTAATTTTTGTCTAAATATTGTCCTTTGAAATATAATATATTGCACTTGAAAGACAAAATGTACTTTTTAAACTTGTTAAAAACTACATCTTTTCTGTATAAGATACAATCTTTTTACATCTGAACATACAGGTGTGGGATTCAACAGACCACCAAAACTGTACTTTGTTTAGGAGCATCTGGAACCTCTTAGTCTCAGTCAAAAAACCACAAACTACCATGATTAAATTAAAATTAAATTAGCAATAAAATAGTTGCTTCTGAGACATTAGTGTAACTCATGGTCCTTGTGTGCTTACCTTGTTCAGTGCCCCGGGCTGCTGTGGCCTTAACCCTGCCTGACCGCCAGGTCCCATTTGCTGACCACCCTGCTGTTGCTGTAGGGTTTCCGCCAACAGATTACCATTGTTACCCATGCCTGCACTGCCGGGGTAACCCATTCTCGGCGAGCCGTTCATCACCTGCCCCGCCATCAGCCCTTGCTGTTGCTGCCCAGCGTTGCTCTTCTGGGCACCCATCATGGCAGCTGCCCGATTTAGCGCTGCCACCCCTCCCACCATCCCAACCTGCTGCATTAATCCAGGTTGCTGCTGCTGTCCCTGGGGGGGCATGCCTTGAGGTCCACCAGAGACACTGACACCCCCCATCATCCCCATGGAAGCCCCGGGTCCTGTGCTGTTGGAAGTAGGACCACTTTGCTGAGCTGGTGGTCCAGCACGCAAGAGTTCAGACAACTGTTTGTGTTTTGCAGCTGCGTCCTGGCCTCCTCCCACACCGATCCCTCCAAGACTGGTATGGAGTTGACTGACATCCCCTCCATTGGTGAGTCCCAGGTCTGGAGAGCTGATGAGCTCGTCTGGGAGGTCATGCTCCAAGTCAAAGAGTGAACCAAAATCTAGGCACAAAAAAGAGAAAAATAAAGATCTGGTTCACAAAGCAAGAGCTCAGAAAATTCAATGAAAATTTAGGAACACAGCCACAATATTTCAAGACTAATAATTAAATTAACATAATTTTTGTTTATAGTGTGGCACGGCTCTGACACCACTTTGAAAACTGTCAACTACTGATTTGGGACCTACAGCTAGACAGGCAGTGCAGCAGTAGCTGCCTCTCACAGCCTGGGCTTCTCTCCTGGGCATCAGTTTGTGGTTTGATGGGATGCCAAACATGGAGAGTGAACGCAGTAGGGTCAAGGTGAGAAGCCGCAGAGGGGTAAACACTAGGTAGGTGTGTGCATTGGATCCACAGTTATGTGGTGTGAGAGCATGAAATAGAGGAAGGTGTAAGACTTAAGTTATATCCACTAAGAAAGGAGCCAAAAGAAAAGGGGAAATGTGTTTTGCAGGACATTGACTCAATCAATCAAAGTAGACTTAAAATCCAACATGATACAGGAAAAACTGACATCTTCCCTGTAATATCACAAACCAAGTTGTTCTCTATGGATGGCCCCATGAAAACATTATGCATGTTTGATTTTCTATAACGGCCTCTGGCATGTTAACATCCCAACTAAAGATTGATGTTACAGTGTGAAGATGCCGTGCCTGTGTTTGACTTCATGCATGATACTTGCTGTAACCCTTCCTCTGTCCTCGTGTACAAACTTGCCATGTATTACTGCATTAAGAGCTCACATACTGTGAGAAATTGCACATGCTTTGAGCTTTTTTTTTTTTTTTTGGAACTCATATTCATTCATTTTCTAACACAACTGGATAACTGGAGTTGTGGCCACTACTTTTTAACATATAATTTCACAATTCTATAAACTTTTTGTGGTAAGTTATACGTACTCATTATCGATTAAATGTCTAAATCGTTGTGGTTGTGCAAATTAATGGGTTTATTCGTTTGCAATTGTGGCTTAATTCACAATGCATTTGAGTGGTTTGCTTTGGTTAAGTGCTGAATTTGAAAAGTAAACTAGAAAAAGTGCAGCGCATTGTCACCGTGCAGAGGCAGACAATGGAGGCTGAACAAGAATGGGCACCGTCGGTAGCACAATTGAGAAAACTAAACGCCTTTGAACAAAAGACGTGAGAAGAGGCATTTCGGAGACGATGGCTGAGATGGCCATTTTACTTACAACGCGGTAACCAAATTGAAACGGACGCAAAGCTGCATCTTCAGTGGGACAACAAGGCTTTGCGCAACTTTAATGAAGTGTCGAACAATAGCTAGCTGGTATACGACAACCTTTCACTAAAACAAGAGTATCCCCACTGTTAACACATGTCCACCAAATTCATGGCCCCACACATTTTCTTCTGCGGCCACTGAAAGGGCCAATTCCGACTGAAAAAGTCGCTGTGGTGACCAATACGGTTTAATTAATCACTTATTTCCTTTGCTAGCCAGCTACTGAGCTCAGCTGAGCCGGCGGCTAGTTAGCTAGCTCGCTCGGTTCCCGTTACTTTCTCCTAAAGCTAGCTTTGAAACGAGCATTGGTCTCCATGCTTATGAAATATTCACGACGCCTGGTGTTTAATGTGTGGCTGTGCTCTCGACCTTCCGATGTATTAAATTCTAAAGAAGCTAGTAAAGTTGAAGCGAACTGGGGTGGCTCGACTCTTCCATTGTTTGGAGGAGGATCATTTGGTCCTTAGCTAGTTAGCCTGTTGAGGCTAACGCATCAAAACATCACTCTTGGAAAGTTGCTCCTGGCGCCAGCTACAACGAGACTTCGTGTTTTCTCGATAGCAATCCAAACTTACCAGACTAGCCCTTTTTTGAAAATAAAGCTACCAATACGTGCACGTTTAAAATCATTTAGTTATGGAGCAACTCTGTGTCAGTCCAAGTAAGTTGCAGTGCAAACTCTGCAGGGACCTCAAGACTGACCAGCAACTATTACACCTACACTTTTATCCAAAAAGTAAACAAAACATGCGATAAACTTACCATTTCCATCACTGGCAGACACTGAGAGAGCTGGAGAGGACAGCTTGGGCCTCTTGGCTGAAGGCGGGCCGGACTCCAGGACATTATCGGCCATATTTTTGACGAATTAAAAAAAATGCTGTAGATCCACGGAGGGCAGGCGTATTTTCCTTATTTGTGTCTACTTATCCCTTTAACATATGCTTTGATCGTTCCCCCACCGCTTGGGGGACGGTAGGGGAGAGGACAGCAATGTTGAACTGTTTCCCTCACAGTTCTCCCTCTCGGTTTATTCCTCTCTGCAGATATCAGTCAGTCCCCCTCCCCTGTCGGAGAGTTTGTTTCTTCAGATTTGAACAGGAGGAGGTGGGAAGGTGGAGTCGGCAAAAAAAAAGGCAAGCGTGCGGCCCTCTGACAACCTCATGTAGCCTCTTCTGCGACACAAAAACTGTCCCAAGATCCGTCCTCCGTGCTGCACTCAGTCTTGTCCGCCATAGTCGACGGAGAAATCCTGTATTTCAGGTCTGAAACGCTCCAGTGAAGAGTCTCAGTAAGGGCACGGAAATGCTAATTGTGTATTCCTGTGTTAACTTTTGCAGGTCTCATGCAACAGCTCGGAAACCCTCAGTTGCATTTAACATGGCTCTCACCGGATCAGTCATCTCTCTGCTGTCCATGCCACAGATTTACAAATCAACCGGTGTGTGGAGACTGACCGGCAGTGGTTTTAAAATACAGTTAAAGCGTGAAGCGGTACTCTCAAGTGCAATACTGAGAAAAAAAAACTCAACTTGCATTGGCTCAACAGCAACTGAATAAATAGCATAAAACAGCTCTGCAGAAAGATGAAAACATTGAAGTCCCAGGCTTGCAGTTACTTAGATAAAAAGAAAATCTACTCCGAATGTAAAATCCCATGCATGAGTTTCCTTTTGCATGTGCATGGTGACTATACTGTAGTGTTTGACCATGCAAGGCACTGGGTCAGAAAGAGCGGACTCAATATTGCACATTTAGTTGTTGCAACCCTCCTTTTCTGCCTATTGCAGTATGCAGGGTAGGTAAAGGTTGATAATAGAAAATCTTATCAAAAATCACTGATCTTGTGCAATCGATTGGATGCAGACTTTATATTTCTTTGACAGCGTAGTTCTTGAGGGCAATCACAGCACTAATTGCCAATCAGCGGGCAGTCAGATTGATCCAATTAGTTTTATTTTGCAGAGGACAATCTGGAGAGGAGGAGGAGGAGGAGGAGGTGGGGGTTTACTTATCTTGTGCTCCAGATGAGGTTCCTCCTCCGGTTCTCGCTTGATTTTTTTTAAAACACTTGAAATCTCTGATAATGCAAAGAGTAATTAATATTCCGCAAAAATACACCTATCACTCACTGCTTGTAGGATGTCTTGGCTGTGCAAGCGAAGAGAAAAAGGAGCAATCTTTATCAAAAACAGGAGCAGAGCTACGGCGGCAGGCGAAAATGTGATTTAAAAAAATGACGATGGATCGCTAAGAAATTATGGCTATTTCGGAAGCGGAGCGCTTCAGATGGGCACAATAATGTTGACACCCCCCTAAAATATTTTGGGCTTGCAAAATCCTCTCATTGACTCTTTGTGATGGAGAATGCCCCCCTTCGTGTTGATCCTGGCAATTTCCCCTTCTCTTTAAACCCGTCTTTCTTTCCACCTCTCCCTTCTGCCCGGCAGCAATTTATTTATATAATTGTCTATGCGGGCTCTTTCCTTCCTCCGCGACGGACACATAATGATTTTTCATGTTGATGTTTTCCCCCGTTTTCGCAGGTATTTCCTCGTTATTATAATATCTATAGCCCTCTTCCGCCTCTCTCCGTCTCCGCTCCGCAAAACACCCCCTTCCTTGGATTTTTCGGAGT
The DNA here is from genome assembly GCF_963691925.1 of Scomber scombrus. Lineage (NCBI taxonomy): Eukaryota > Metazoa > Chordata > Actinopteri > Scombriformes > Scombridae > Scomber > Scomber scombrus. The sequence continues at coordinate 20,631,342 of NC_084987.1, forward strand.
ATTTCCTTCTCATGCACAAATATATATATATATATATATATGTATATATATATATAAATATATCACCGACTCGGTTTTTTCCCTCCACTGTTGTCTTATCTTTTCGGTGATGCTCTCCCCCCGCTCTCTTGATAACACGGACAGGATTTCGCCACTCTTTTCTTCCCCCCAGCAGTTCCCGGAGCGGCGTGTCGTCGGCCGCCGGAGTCGCTCCTTCTCTCGGTTATCTCCTCCTGTTTCTGACGGTCTGTCCGACAAACAAAATGGCGGCTTGTTGTTTCTACTCCTCTGATACGGGGGGAGGGTTGGAGGTACAGCAACATTAGGCGTGAAGGGGGAGAGGGAGGGAGCGGGGAGGTTGTCTTCGTAGGTGTTCGGGATTGTTCGGAAAGAGGTTCGTCGCTCTGTCGGCAGTCGCCGATCTCAATCTGTAGGGGACAGTGGAGCTCCACTTTTCATACAGAAGATAATAATTTACCATAAAGAAGCGATGAAAATAACTAAGTACATATTCTCAAGTTTACACAACATTTTGTGAAAACATTACAATAACAAAATGCTATGCAAGTATTTTCCTGAGTTATTTTAATAAAACTGAAATGCCCTGCTACAAACTCACCACCTCATGTTGCTACCTTTACTACTATTTTAAGTTATACTTTTGTGTACTTGTGTATTCAATAATAATAATAATAATAATACTCATAATCATCACAGATTTATTTGTACCAGATTTTTCATTCAATAGTGAATCTTAAAGTTCAGCGGTATCAATAACAGAACACAAAACTTAAAGAAAATAATAATAATAATCATATTAAAAGTTGAGATGAAAAGGCCTTTCTGAATAGACAGGTTTTTAGAGTCTAATTCCATTACTGATGTTTCAGAAACTATAGTAGATGCAAATATTATGCATTTTATTCTACAAGGATACATTTATATTAAACTCTGAAGAAGACAACTCAACATGACTACTTTTACTTTTGATATTTTAACTACATTCTCCTGCACATTCACTTAAACTGAAGTTTAAATGCAGGACCTATATATATTTATATTGCAGTATTACTGGGCTACATTTACTCTGAAGTCTCCCTCCATTCAAAAATATGTTTTTCTTCTTGTTCCTGCAGTTGAATGTTTGAACATTTTGAGGGGTGAGCATACAATAATTGTTTGTGACATCACAACTAGTTTGGAGCCAATCCTGGTCCAACTTTGACTTCAGACGTTTACATACAGTTCACACAGACACATTCAGTGCTTACACGCTGTTTTCAGGCCCTTGAAGTTTTCGGCAACCAAGTACAGAATGACGCTGTTAATCGCATCATAAGTGAAGATAAGGGACAGGTTGTCTTGGTCCATCTTCATCTCCAAAAAACTGAGGGGAACTTTCCATCCTGTTCAAATCTAATTTCAATGCAGCCACTATTATTATCACCATCATCATTTTTCCCATCATGTCGTCATAAGTAAGTTGCATCAAACCAAAATAATTTATTAGTTATGAAAGAATAGAGATCTTTTTAATACATATACACAATTTTCTTTAAAGGAGAACACACACATACAATCTCTTATAAATGTATACTTCTGAAATGATTTCAGTGCATTTGTATAATCGTTATCATTCCAGATTTATCAGGAGCACCTCCTTGGGACAGAGTCCTCTTTATTCATTACTTGTGAGCATAAACATGTAATTTCTGAGCATTCAAACAACACAGTGAATGAATGTTCAACATGTTTAGATCCTGTGTATTGCGGCACGAGTTGAATGATAGCAACTGTGTATTTTTGTGTGTAAGAGAGAAATTAAGCGTGTGTATGTAGGGTTTACAAGTTATTTGAGTGAGACAATAAACATAGCACCATATCTTGGTGAGCCATGATGGTGGTCATACTGAACAACATGGTGTGGAGTAAATTGATTTAAAGAAGCTGACATTTTTTTGCGATTGGTTCATCAGTCTGTCACAAAAAAAATGCTGGCATGGTTAACACTGGGTTCAGTCTTGATGAGAAAGGTTAACAGATGTTTCTAGGTTTTAATTTAGAGTTCAGGCATCATATTTAACCTGCTGATAGCACCATTGCAATACTTGATGGATGTATTGGCATCGCTGTACCTGACATAACAATGTAGTACACGACCACTACGTAGACTATAACACTGTAACTAAATCCACGTTTACTGTAGATATATGGAAACAACATCATGTTTGGTTTTCTGCTTTGGAACTTACAGTCTTCTGCAGGATTGATAAGTGTAATGGGTGCAGCATCTTGTTCAGTAACATGTTGACAACAGCTAATTTTACTGAAGACAGTGGTGTGGGAGAACTTGCCAACAAAACATGAATCCCCTGTGTTGCTTTGAATACTTAGGCAGATCATCGTCCACAAAAATCAATGATCCTCCACACCACGTTTCTACATTTTTCGCGGCTTTGCTGAGACTAAAACCACAGTCTTGCAAACCACAGTGTGCTCCCACCTTTCATGTACCTGGGCCCTGAGCCTGATGACGTGATCACCGTGGAGACAGTTGAAAATCACAGCACACTGCCTGCCATCGACTGCTGTGGCTCACTTGGTCACTTGTCTGTCTCTCCCTGCCCTATCTCTGGGCGCAGGCCTGCTCTACGTCAGCGATGGTCTTCGGTGCATCAGACGACAGAATCAGAGGGCCTCCCTTGTCTTGGATCACCACGTCATCCTCAATCCTGATACCCAGGCCGCGGAAACGTTCTGGGGCCTGATCGTTGTCCTCGCTGATGTACAACCCTGAGACAAAAGGAGAAGAGTAGCAAATTCAGAAAGGCAAACAAGAATAACATGAGCCACAAAAAAGTTTATTAACTGATTTTTAAAAAGAGCTCTAAGGAGGTGGACGTTATGGATCCAACCATCTAATACAAGTCTACACAAATTGAAAGAAAAAAGAAAGAGAAAAGGATCTTTCATGTTCTAGCACAGCTACACATCTTTAAGAAAAAGCAATAAATCAAGGGAGTAAGATGAAGTTGAATTTTTCTGTACCTGGTTCTATGGTGATGGCCATTCCCGGCTGTAGAGGCTGTGAGCGGGACAGCTCAGGAGTGTCATGGACATCCATGCCCAGGTAATGACCAACGTGATGTGGGCAGTACCGCCGCGCAGCCTGGGATGAGCATAAACAAAATTAAGGCCTGAAGCAGCTTTTATACATACCTGCCTTAAAAACAGCACTGAATGTAAGCCTTCTAGCAGCTGGATGCATAAAACACATTCACTCTCCATTAAGACAAGGTGTCATTGCTCACTTTAAACACTAAGAAAGACCTGCAAACTCTGAAATGTGGGTAATTATGCTTCTCTAGAGTCTATTGACCCTACATACAGGTAATTGTCTATGTAATTGGAGCCAGCAAATGGCTTCACAGGGATTAAAAGTTGTCAGGAAACCAGTGGACACTCCAAGAAACAGTTGGGCAAATAACAACAAATTGTAATTGTTTCACTTTAGTTTTGTACAGCTTAAACAAACAGGATATAACACAGGAAGTGTTAACTAATAAGCTTTAGATGTATTTGGATAGAGCCAGGCTAACAATTTCCCCTTGTTTCCTTGTTTTTATGCTAAGCTAAGCTAACTAGCTGCTGGCTCTAACTATATATTGAGTGTACATATCGGAGTGGTATCAGTATCTCAACTCTCACCAACAAAAGCAAATAATCATAATTGTGAAACTACTCCTTTAGCTTTGAACGCCTCCAGCAACAACTTTGTTTTCCAAAAGCCAAGAACTGCTCATTTGTTTTCACATTTTTAAAACACTAGCCAGTTTGAAATGTGCAATTTCTCTGACTATAATTACCTTCAGAACATCAGCATCACTGGTACTGGCCTTGATGATACCTAGCTGCCTGAGCTGTCGTCCCAGCAGAGCCAGCATTGTGCTGTAGATGTGATCTAGACTGACGCCTGGGGAACACAGAGACAAACAGGAGCGCTGGACCTCCAGGACAGCCTCGTACAGCTCGGCCTGGGCAGGGCTGAACCTGGCAGGAAGGAGGTGGGAGCAGCAGACAGTTAAGATATGTTTGCATCAAGGGGTCTGGGGGTGGGTGGGATGGGGTAAGTAAATTCTGGTGTTCATGACATTTATTGTATTCTTGCCTTTGTCATGGAAAAATCAATAAAGGATATTTATCAAAAAAAGAGATGTCTTTGCATTAATTGTTGGTATGCTAAGTGCTAAAACACAAAGAGTGATGTGATGTTTTCATTCAATTTAAAAGGCCCTAAAATCTGGAGACCCAGAAGCTTTCAAAACAAATCATGTATAAAGTCTATAAAAGGACTAATGTAAAACATTGATTTCTGTTTATTCAATGCAAAAAATAAAGATAAAAATGAACTTTATGTAGTGTAGTGTTGTAGTATAATGTAGCTCTACAGTAACAGTAACAGTAACATTTTGACTTTAGCTTACTGTGACTTTAGATGCCAAAAGATTCTGTGTTGTATGAAGGGTGGGTGTAAAAAGCTTCAGCCACAACTCAACACGCTCAATTCATAAGTGACTAGACACTGCTTTGAGCCTCTGCTGATTCTCACCATAGCCCGGAAAGTCATGTATACATATTCAACATATGGGTTAAGGTTACATATTCTGTAGCGACGCACCAAACACGCAAAGTGACCTTTTGTTAAACATCTACTCTGTTAACATAAAGTTATTTACAGCAGAAGCAGAGTAACAATAACATCTATTTGGAATCATGTTTCTGGTCAAATGGTGAATGTTGGACAATATTCACTCTCCTTTTAGCTTTCAGTTGGTTTTTGGTCTTTGGTCTCCTGAAGAAAGTATCTGTCTCTTTCACTGCTAAATGCTCCACCCTACAAAATCAAGATTACACAAGATGTACCCTGACATATTTCCTACCTGTAATAAATGTAACAGATTTGAGGGCACTTTGTTCCACTCTCTGTGGTCATGCCCCCAAAATTCAGCCATTTGAATTCTTGTCAAATGCTTGAGCTGCCATAATTTTAAAAAATCCACTCATAGGCATTTTGGTTGCCACATTGAATAAGGCCAATAAATGCCAATGACAGGAAGTTTCATTATGTGAAGTATTAGCATAAAAGGCTATACTTCAGAATTGGAGCAGCCTGTGCGCATCTTTGAAATGTGGATTTAGGGAACGGAGCAATGTATTACACTTGGAAGAGTTTAAATAAAAAGCCAGTGCCACTTGTAAAAGTTTGGCATCCAATTAAAATCCTCATGGTCAATACTGACCAGTGATCTTAATATTTACCAAGTATCCTTATTATGTGTAGATGTTTTATTTATTTTTACCTATTTTTTATTATCTTTTTGTGTGACTGTGTGTGGCTTTACTGTCCTGAGATGAAACTTTATCTGACATCTGAAGTCCGATTTATAAGGTATAATTATCTGGGCATGTTCATGGAAGCAAACTGAGTCACATGGGTTTACCTGAACAACAAACCGTAAAGACTACTGAATATCTGACTCTGTTATGGATATTAAAATAAATACTTATTTTATTATGTTGCTTTAAGATAAGTATGTGTCTAGGGTGCTGTTTGATGCTTCAAAGTTATTTAATGTCATGCTGCATCTCATACATTTTCAGCACTTGATACATAGAAAACTGACATGACTCACACTGGACTTAAACCCACAGTGACATGATAACAAGCTGAGTAACAAATGGTGATGTGTTCATTTTTTCCCCATTGTCAAAGCCTGATCACACCGCTGCCCTACAAACATGATGCCAAAAGCTCTCTTTTTACTTTGATTGCTGTTGTGCTTATTGTTGAAAAGCAGTTCTTACACAAGGCATGATTTAGTCTGATCACAGTAGTTTTGAGTTGGCCTTATGAAACAGCTAGTTCCTGTTTCAGTGTGTCAGGCTCATTCAAGAGAGGCCCCTTCACAATCAGCCATGCTTTTCCCATCCAACTTCAAGAAACCTACCTCTGGTGACTCTGCACAGTTACCCTGATCAGATATACTTATCAACTGCTGCTTTTGTTTGAGTACAATTTCTGATTACTTTGTCAAAACTTACTTTCCATTCACTGGCCATGTTCGTGTGACATCACTGACATAACCGAAGTATTCACAACCGCCATCGAGCAGCACCATTTCTCCATCCTGGCAGAGAGGAGAAAGAGGGAAAATAGTGTGAGAGCCATTTGTGCTACTGAATCATTACTTTATATACGTATTAACCACTTCTCATTATCAGGATGGTTAATGTGTGTGTTCATTACACCTTATATGAGAGGTCAAATCCTTCAGCACATTCAACACCTTTGTTATATGGTTTACCTTGATAATCTGGTTGTTGTTTATGTAGTGCAGAGTATTGGCTCGATTTCCTCCAGCAACCACAGGCGGATAAGCCAGGAAGTTGGCGCCATGGATCCGATTCTCAAAATCAAACTGGAAGAAGATGTGATGTTAATTATATTATATCCAGTAGCAGACAGAGACAGAGAGAGAGAGAGAATAGTGAAGGTAAATACAGCATTAACTGTACTTTTACTCTTGTTTTCGATTACTGGTGAACAGATGGAGACACTAAATCCAGCAGAGTTCAGACAGCCAGAAACCAAACTGTGTTTATCCAAAGTTGATCAAAAACATCAGACTGGAAAAGTATTTCTGATGGATGAAAGAAAATATTGTTATACAAGTAACGATCTATCCTCGTATTAAAATTCTAAATTCAACTGAAGTCCAAACTGACAAAGTAAATAAATAAACTGGTTTTCACAGCTGAATATTTGACTAGTTGGGGGCGGCGGAGAAATCTGACTCATTTCCTTGGTAACCCCGTTTTCTCTGAGTAACTTGGTTTTTTTGTGTGAGGAAAGGATTTCCTGTGTTTTTGTCAATGATTACATCTTAATCAGCCGTTGTCAGTACAGTGTGGGATGTTTCAATGTTGAAAATATCAAATAAATTCAATCAATCTGACAGTCAAGTCCAGGTCGCTCTAATGAGGAATAATAATAGTTTCTTCTGAATTGCCTGAACTATCAATGGAAAACACTTTTTTGAAGATCATTAGAAGACACCAACATCACAGCAGGGCACACATGATAAATAAAGAGGTAATGAAGAGCCATGTAGAGATTATCGGTAACCTTAGCAAAGAGCACAGCTTCATCCACGTCTCCACAAGACAGAGCCATCGTCCTCCTGAAAGCCTGAAAGACAAGGAGTTGAGTTGGAATACGTACTTCTACATGAATCTCTGTGACAGTGTTAAATTAAAACATCCATGTATAGATGATCAACATTTCCCACTTTGGTACCTCACAGTGGCAGCATGGGAAAAAAAAAACATAGGCTAAAAACAACATAAACTATAGCTATTAGATATATTTTCTTATTATATGAATGTTGTAGTAGAGATTGATAGATTTTTTATATATAACATTGTAAACCAATCAGTAACTGAGAGAAATAAAGAGTCACTGTTAAATTACAATACCAAACAATGAAAATTCTTACATTTCTTGCTTTCATTTCTTAGTAATTATCTACTATTATGACTCTATAAGTTAATTAAATACCAACCTGTGCAGTGATGCGACCTGCTTCCTGCATGAGTGCCACCTCTGCTGAGCTCTTGATGGCCCTGAGAGAGTGTAAGAGGGGTCTGAGAGAATGCGCAATTGGCCCTGCCTCTAGCACGGGAGCCACATGCGCCTGGTGAAGCCGAGGGTGGGCTGGTTGAGAAGTGTCGTACCACAACAGAGTGCCTAGAAGAGGGCGTAGAACAGTAAAGTTAAGCTACTTCTAACTAGTTTGTGCTACTGTCTGTTTTTTTTAGAGAATAGTCTGTCCATCACCCCTCATCTCAATATCAGTTCAAACCACTAACCATTCACTGATGTTTTCCATTAAACACACAATGCATTAGCCGGTTGAATTTCATCAAACCTTCTTCTGAAAGACTGATAATGGTCTAACAATGAAGTATGGACTGAGTCAGGGTGAGCAGAAAGTGAATGCTGTGTCCATCAAGTCCCACTGCTTTGTTAACTAGTGTTTAATAATTATGGTCAGTGCTCTTGTGCAACTAATAAAACCTACTGAGCACTAAAACATGCTCATAAACTGTGGCTGTTCAAATGAAGCATTAAAACATCTTATTGAATGACAAAAACTAGACGCAGACACATCTGGACACTGCAGTGTTTCTCCATTCTTCTCAACTGGATTCGGGCTCTGACTTGGCCACTGCAGGACATTTATGTTGTTCCTCTAAAGCTTTTAGTTTTATGCTTGGGCACATTTTCTTGATTTTCAACAAATCTTCTGTGGCAGGTTTCTAGCAGACTGCATCAGGTTTTTCTCCAGCATTTCTCTGTATTTTGTTGCATTAATTTGATCCCCAATCCTCCCTAGCTTACCGGGGCCTACTGCAGAGAAGCGTCCCCACAGCATGATGCTGCCACCACCAAGCTTCCCAGTGGGCGTGTTATATTTATGATGATGTACCTGTGTTTGACTTATATCTAACTGAAAGCTGAAAAAATCAGTTTTGGTATCATCAGACCAGTAAGTCTTCCAGCTGTACTTGAGAGTCTCTCATGTGTCTTCTGGCAAACTGTAGCTGATTTTTTCTAAGAGTAACTTCCTCTTTGTCACTCTTCCATAAAGCTGCAACTGGTAAAACAACCTAGCCAACAGTTGTTGTCTCCAGTCTCTTCCAATCTGAGCCTCTAGGAGCTTCAGTCTTGTCATTGGCCTCTTGGCGGCCTCCCTCACTCATCTCCTTCTGGCACACACACTCAGTTATTGAGGACAGCTTGCTCTAGGCAGATCTACAGCTGGGCGACACTCTTGCCATGTCTTAATGCTTGAATTAACTGTTCTCCAAGTATTGTTCAGTGACTTGGAAATGTTCTTGTGTCCATCCCCTAACTTGCGCTTTTCGATCACCTTTTTTTCCAGAGTTTCTTAGAGTGTTCCTTTGTCTTCATGATGAGGTTTTTACACATCTGTTCTGATCTAGGTGTGTCTGCTTAAAGGGGTTAAATACTTATCCAAACTATATTATAGTTCATTAAAATCACTTTGTAGGGATTTCACTGTGTCACTTAAACATTAAAGGGTCTTTTGCTGTTAATCAGTGTCAAAAAAAGCTATATTTAATCTACTTTGACTCAGATTTGTTAAATAATGAAACATGAAAACTTTCATGAGAGGTAAAAACAACAAGGACAGCAAGGTCAGTCATATGAAGAGATGTTCCTGCTGGACCTGCGTCCTCACACTCCCATCAACCTACCTTTAAGGCTCTTGAGCACAACACCCAGTTCTTCTGTGCTATGAACTCTCTCAATGCCGGTCAAAGCGGCCGCCCCATCCTTCCCTGAGCGGGGCCCGTCCCACAGCTCTCTCCCTGGGTCTCTGCGGGGGACGAACAAGATGGACTGGTCTGGTCGCCCTTTCCCATAAAGAACCAAGGCACTGTCGGGCTCTAACATGCCACTGAGGTAGAGGAAATCCTGGGGAAAATGTGGCTCCTGGTTAATTGCTCAAATTAAAAATAATCTGTATCCCAATTGACAATGACTTACAAACATAACAGCAAAGTGTAGCTGAAGCTTCCTGCTTCAAAATAATGTGTTTAAAACTGTTACTATTTAGTATATGTTGTTTCCTGTTACGTTTAACAACCAAGAAGCACAAAGAGATTAAACTGAACCCACACCTGGTTCTGGTGGAAGGGATAAGGGATGTCATTGGTCATGTAGCGGGTCGGATGGGACAAAACAATGACCACGTGGTTGCCAGAGGAGGCAGAGGGTCCCAGTCTGTCTTGCTGGGCCTCGATAAGTGATGCCAGTCTGTGTCTGCGGAACTCATATTCTGTCTGGCTCAAGCCTGGGGTCACCTCACCTGTGGAGCAGAGATCAGACAACAACAGCTCATCGTTGACACTTAGACTCTGCGCTACTATTTTGTATGTAACATTAAGTGTAGACTGTAGAGCGCTGAAATGTGTATGTCAAGTTGTGGTTTTCTCCTGATCCTCATACTGTACTATGTGTGCTTGAATCCTATCTAAAGAAATAACTATCTAAACCTATATAAAGATCAGCCTGTTGCTGATCTGACTAAAGACCATGCAACATATACAGCTTTTCCCTAAAAAGTGTTACTGTACTAGGACTAAACTTCACTGTAAACAATACTCACCATATTTGATGATGTGTGGGTGAGAGAAAGGGCTGGGCTGGCCCAGGTACCGAGGAGGAAGGGCCTTTGGTTTCAAACCTCCTGGTTTCACAGAAATGTTTCTGCAAGGGCATGACACACATCCTACAGACAGCAACACAACACAGACGTTAAAGAGTCTCGCACATAGCAGCTTTAACTAGGGCTGGGCGAAATCCAATACCACAATATTTTTTTACAAAATACCTATGTACATGTGTAATATACACCTATGTACAGACTGGTGAGAAATTCAAGGTAAAACCAACATAAAGTGTCTTAGTAAGGTGTTGGGCCACCACGTGCCTCCAGGACAGCTTCAGTGCTCCTTGGCATTGATCTACAGCCTCTGAACTCTACTGGAGGGAGGAACACCTTTCTTCCAAAAGATATTCCCTTCATTTGATGTTTAAATGATGGTGGCGGAGAGCCCTGTCTAACATGATGGCCCTATACATATGGCCCATTTAACTGGGTTGACAGTTAAAGCCACAGCATATGATTTACATAATTTTCATACTTATCAAACCATTCAGTGAGCCCTTGTGCCCTATGGATGGGGGCATTGTCATCCTGGAAGAGACCACTCCCATCAGGTAGGATAAAGGTGATCTCTTAAAATAGCTTTGTATTGATTTGCAAGACAGGTGGACCCAAACCATGTCAGCAAAATGCCCCCCACAACAGAGCCACCAGATCCCCTCACTGTAGGGGTCAAGCATGCAGACCTTACCGGTTTTTCCTTGAATTTGTCCCCCGTCTGTATGTTTGCAATATGATGAATTAGTTTTATCATTGAAATGCACACACATTAAAATAGGTTTTAAATGTGTAAACATTGTTTTTTCTTATCCTCTGTCGTTACAGTTGTCTATACTTTTTATGCTGTTTTGTTGTAATGCAATAAATGAGTTAAAAATAACTTTTTGAGAGAAAGCTGAGTAGGAGCCCCAGGTAAAAGACAGCTGGGTGTTGTAATGAGGAATTGGGTGACTCGCTTTTCGACTGAATAATGAATGAATAAACGTTTAGATAAGACAGAAAACATAACAACACCAGACTGAGCTCACCTTGACTCCAGCTTGTCCGTGGCAGCAGCCTGACAGCAGACCGGACCGCGGTACAGGCGGAGGGCAACATTGTAGCTGCGGCTCGACGACAGGACCAGTCACAGCATGCGGCTAACCCTAAACTACAGTACACAGAGCTCAACTAACACAGGATATGGACGGACACACATAGAGATATGTTGTGGCGACGCACTAACGTTAAAATCTTCTCATATAGCACCACACAAATGCCTCTTTACCTTTGGTTGACATTTAACCTCGGACGTTTACTCAACGCTTGCTAGCTGCATTCATTCCTGTTGGGTTTGAGGGAAATTGCTGCCCTGAGTTTTGTTTGCCAGGTCCTCAATCCCTGCTCCTGTGCTGTGATTGGCTAATCCAAATCCTGAGGATAACTTTAAAGGACCACATCAATGTTTTTATTCTCTTTAACTCATTTATGTTCACTTTCTTACCACCCTCCTTTTTTAGGGATTCCATTGTTTTTGTTCTCCTTCTCCTTCCTCCTCTCCTTTATTTTCTTCGTTAAAAGTGTTTGTGCAGATACTGAACACAAACTCACACACTGATGGTTGTGCCAGTGTGTGTGTGAATGATTAGACTCCTGATGAACAGGTTGGTACCTTATGTGTGTGAATAGGTGAATGTGACATGTAGTGTAAAGCGCTTTGAGTGGTCAGAAGACTAGAAAGATGCTATATAAGTGCAGTCCATTTACTATTAACACTCCCTCAGCCTTTTTTCACATTTCATTGAGATGATAGCTGCCTGGAATTCAAATTTGAAAAACATAAATGATCATAGATTTGAATGATTGTCATCACTATCCAGTATATTTGGTTTGGAAACCAAATATCTGAGACAGCAACACGACAGCCTTCCATGTACTGAAGTAGTCTACAGTTCACAACCAGATCCACCGATGAAATTAAGTAAGGCTACAAGTTATGATTTTTTAAGTGATGGTATAATTATAGGCCTTTGACAGGTTAATTAGATTTTTTTTTATGTGATAGACGATTGCAAGGCAACAAATCACAATGTACTTAACTTAAAGTCGCCCGATACACTCAAAAATATGTTTTTCTTCTTGTTCCATCAGTTGGATGTTCGAGCTTCACAGTGCAGAATGATATATGTGCAGAGTTTGTTTTCACATTCATCTGTTGGAAATGGAAAGTTTCTCTGAGCTCACTGAAAATCAGATCTGAAGTGGTGGGCCTATGAGCATTATTTGTGACATCCCAAATAGTTCAGAAGCCAACTCTAGTTCAATATACAACTTACACAAGTGTGATGTGGAAACCTGAAGCCTGAGAATGGACTTTACATTGAAGTGAGACACATCTTGATTCCAGCTGTTAAACTTCTGAAATTACCCAAATGTACATATTAATAATTTTTGAGTTCTTTACATATAATGAAACTGTCTGACAGTGTGCCTGAGAGACCTGATTCAGGGCACGCATACTGCTATCATGTTCCTGTTAGGCGTGATTCAGGGCGTCTGTGTCACGATTATGCCTGACAGGCGGCACTCAGGGCAACATATAAAATCTATCAGTGTAGGTCTGTCCGACAAGTTGCCTGAATGAAAACACAAGAGCGACGCCACTACCAGTGAAGCAGTGTTGTGGCGCTAATATCGACTGCAGCCTTCCTGTGCAGATTCTCTTTACGGGTGTCAGTGTTGTTATCTTCGATCAGGTGCGTTTCCCTTCGATTACTGAGCTTTATCGCTGCAGCTACGACGTATTTGTCAGTCATTTGCGGCCTGTGTTGCAGCTAACCGCTTAGCTACACGATGTTATCATCATGCGTCAAACAGTCATCGCGTCACGGACGGATTCACATTTCTAGAAACTTCTGTCCTTGCAGCCTGTGTTAAAGCTTGTCGTGCACGGTTGCTTCATTGCATCCTGAACTGCATTTGTTGTTATGTGAGGCAATGAGATTGTAGCACACGCTCATTCAATCCCTGCGCGTTAGCATGCTGTGCTAAAGCTGGTATTATCCTCAGCAGCTACGCCCGTAAACAAAGCCAGACTTGATTTAAGGTTTTCCTTTCTGTTTCATCCCACACGCAGCGCTGTGTGTGCTGGACGTGACAGAGCAGCATGGACGCACGGAAAGTGTCAGAGTTGAAGGGCTTCGTGCAGATGTGCGGGACCAATCCTGAGGTCCTGCACCTGCCTGAAATGGGCTTCCTCCGGACCTGGATGGAGAGGTCGGTACACCTCAGAGCAATACATCCCCCCCGTGTGTGTGTGTGTGTGTGTGTGTGTGTGTGTGTGTGTGTGTGTGTGTGTGTGTGTGTGTGTGTGTGTGTGTGTGTGTGTGTGTGTGTGTGTGTGTGTGTGACTTATTATTTCATTGTGTCACTGGAGTATTTGAATGAAGTCTCAAACTGCAGGCTAAACACATGCCCTGTCCCGCCCACCCCTCCAGTACAAACTGTACCCCTGTGTGTGTGTAGAAGCCAATCACATGTTTTATATATAGAAAGTGAATGGAGTTGGAGCTGCAACAGTCAGTCGACCAACAGAAAATGAATGGCCAGCTCCTTTTAATCATCACATTGAGTCCTAATCTAAGGAAGAAATGTTTCCTGCTTCTTAAATGTGAATATTTTCTGGTTTCTTTGGTTACTTCGATAGTACACTGAATATCTTTGGGTTGTGGATTGTCGGCCTGGACAAAAATAAGACAAGACTTCAGGCTTTGGGAAACCATGATTGGCATCTTTCACCATTTATAGACCATGTGACTAATCAGTGAATTGAGAAAATAATCAGCATATTAATTGATAATTGAAAATAATCTTTGGTTGCAGCTATAGCAGTTATGCCTTTGTGCCTCCAAGCTGATATGCAGACTTAAATAGACTAGAGCTGAAATGATACGTCGATTTACATGAAATGGAAATGTATGTTGCTCACTAAATCCTTCATTATATATTGCAGCATGGGTGCAACCATCCCTCCCCCACCTAAGACCAGGGATAGATGCCAGGTACTACTGAAATATTTTTCTTGTTCTTTTTGACATTTTTTTTATCATTTGCTTTTTTCTGTTTTTTTTGTTATATATTTTCAGTTCAGAACAAACAAAAACACACATAAAATCAAGAAATTGTGCAGAGTTCTGGCAGTTAATGAGTCGCCAGTAAGTCTTCACACTTGCTCTCTAACTTGCAGGGGGGCTGTCCCTGTGGTCCTCCCCCGACATCGGCTGCAGAACCTGAGCCCGAGCCTCCCTTACGGTCCGAGAGCGAGGAGAGTGATCTAGGTACTGTATGTCCATCTCATCCATGAGCATGTGTCCTCAGTCACATCTCTGCACTCAGGAATCAAAGCCTGGTTCCTGTGGAGAGACTAGTTGTACCATTATCTATTTATTCATGTTTTTCTACAGTCTGTCGTTCAGATGAGCACATGTGGCAAACTTAATAGATTATTTAACATAAAATATGTTAGCTATCTCTGTCTAATAGTAAGGAAAACATTCACTTTAACGTGTTGGCCAACAATTGCCTGTTTACACTTCCAACAGTGACGGAGCAACATCAGAATGCATTTGTAGTTGTGTTTTTAGCCATCGGACAAATATCGCCCCCCTTTTTTTTTAGCTCTGCGTTTGGTCTCCACTGGCTCCTAAAGCCGAACAATGCTCCACTCTGTTCACCAACTAGTCACTAACGGTTTGATGCTGAGCAGGCGTCGTACAGTGAGTGTTTTTATAGATTTCACTGTGAAAACAGCTGCTTTTGCAGTCTAAAATGACTGTCTGTGTGGGCTTAGAACATGTAACAGTAAGCTGAGGGGGGCTTATCAGGTCATAGTGTTGAATGATTTGATTAATTGTAAATAGAGAATTTGATTAAAACATCTGTAAAAAGGTCAAATATAATAGAATGGTGTTGGATATTGTTTGCTTTTTCAGAAATCGACCAAGAGGGAGTGATCGAACCAGACACAGATGAACCACAGGAGATGGGAGAGTTTGACAATATTGAGGTAAAATATTCTTCTTTTCCATATTTTCTTGTATCAAAACAGTTTAAGGAGATTCCCATCTTGTAAAATAAGTAAACCTTTAACACAGATTATGTCTGTTTGTTCCTTCAGGTCACAGAGGAGATGATGGATCAGGCCAATGAGAAGAAGATAGCGGCCATTGATGCTCTGGGTGAAGGTAGGTTGATCATGGGCTCAGAAAGTGGAAAGTGCTTGTAGACACAGTTTCTGTACTAATTAGTTAAATAGAGCTGAAGCTTGGGTTTAAATTATTATCTCAAATGCTTGTTTCCTTCTTTTTCTTGCAGGGGATCTGCAGAAAGCTCTGGATCTTTTTACAGAAGCCATCAAGCTGAACCCCTGTGTAGCCATCATGTACGCCAAGAGGGCGAGGTGAGAGTCCTCCGGTTGTTTGTGGCAGATCATCAAAGTGTCAGCCATGCCTCTGTTACATTCCTCAAAATAATAAATGACATTTAAATGCGTACTCTTCCCCTCTTTGCGTTAGTGTCTTCATCCAGATGAAGAAACCCAACGCCGCCATAAGAGACTGTGACAGAGCCATCAGCATCAACCCAGACTCTGCTCAGCCTTACAAATGGAGGGGAAAAGCTCACAGGTACACTTTTATTGATATATAGTGGTCAACAGTCAATCATGTAGTGTACTATCAGTTTTAACTTGTTTTACTACTTAATATTTAGATTTATGCTATATTAAACAGAACATTTTATATTTATCTAAACAAACTCCCTACACTATATCTTTACATGAATACAAAGATACTGATACTCTCCATATTTTAAGACAAATTGGCGTTGGCTATAGCAGCTGCTTTTAGAAACTAACACAACAAAAACTACAGTTACCATGGAAACTTATCAGCGCAGGTACTTGAATCATTGTAACTTTGGTTTATGTTTATAATATTCACTCATAGCTCATTGGCAGATGTATCGGTTTATATGGCAAATTCTGTCACCATGCTATAATTTGTTCATGAGGAAGTAACGACACGGTTATTTTTTTGCTGTAAAATGTCCTGCTCAGCACTTCTCCCTGTCACAATTGTTAAACAAATTTCAGAGAATTTTAAAAAGGATATTGGCCGATATATCGTTCTGTTTTTTAAAAATCAGTAGCAGAATTGTCCTAAGAAATCTTGTCTGACTACAAACTTTTCAGCTGTTTTCTCTGCTGTCCTTCTCTGGATATGTAGAGTAAACAAGACAGACTATTGAGTACAGTGATGTTTCAAAGCTGGATTTTTAGTTATTTATGTTAGTACAAATTTAAAATGAGGGTTTCTTACTGTATTAACAAAACCCGGAAGTTCTAGTTTCAGTTTCACTTGAACGCATCAAATTGCCAGGAACGTTTGACTAACTAGATTCTCATAATGAAACTGCTGCGATCACCCACATCTCCAAACCCACCAACTGAACTATGGCGTGTATATAAAACAATTACAGTGAGTAAACTTGTCACAATTTGTGAATAAAGTCATAGCCAAAGCTGGGTTTTTTTTTAAACACGAGGAGTGTAGCCAGATGATGTCTCTCTGCATCTTCTGTTTACATTTTTTCACTTCGTCTTACTTAGACAGCAGTCTGTTATCACACCATGCCTCAAAATGGATATCAGCCTGACACAGATTGTAACATAGATTTCATGTGACTGATCTCGCAGTGTGAGAAGATTGTCATCATGAAAAGGGGATAAGAGCCTTTTGTCAGTGATTTTTTTTTTCTTCCCTTTTTTCAATGCCATACAGTTTTTCTCTGTGCCTTCAATGCTGCTTTTATCATTTTGTTGAACTTGGTGTCATATTGAGCTTGTTACCGTGTGTGTGCTGCAGGCTGCTGGGCCACTGGGAGGACGCAGCCAAGGATCTGGCCACAGCCTGTAAACTGGATTACGATGAAGACGCCAGTGCGATGCTGAAGGAGGTCCAGCCTAAGGTACAGTACACTTTAATGTTGTATGCAAAAACTTTTTTTTTTTTTTACCTGTTTGAAGTAACTGATGCAGATGTGTCACGTCCACATGTGCAAGCTGAGAGGAAGAGTTGCGTTCACATGATACTGATGCACATACGCAGTTTGATCGCTCCAGAAACTCATTACTGGCAGGAAAAGAAAGATTGTCCCCGATGTGAGTTTGTGATGCATTATTTTCGTCACGCCTTTTCTTCGTTTTCAGGCTAACAAAATCATGGAGCACAGACGCAAGTACGAGCGCAAGAAGGAAGAGAAGGATATCCAGGAGAGGCAAGAGCGGGTAAAGAAAGCAAGGGAGGAGCACGCGCGTGTTCAGAGGGTGAGAGAAGAGTTTCCCTGCATATAATTATTTAACTATTATAGACTCTAAAAAATAGAGGTAATGGCCCTTTAAGTCAGAGTTCCTGCTCACATGAACTTTATCCTGAATTGTTTGTTATGTGTCTCAATAGGAGGAGGAAGCCAGGCAATCCGGTGGAGGATTTTTCCCAGGTAGGAGAATGAAAACGCTGGTTCATTGCATGATGGGAGCAGACACTCTGAAAGTCTTAATAGGAGAGGGAAAAGAATAAAATATTTGATCATCAGACAGATTTGATAGAACACCTGTAAGCATAATAATTAGCGCTGCTACAGAGACTCGATCTCATTGTCACCCTGCAGGTCCTGCTGGATTCCCAGGTGGAGCCCCTCCTGGCATGCCTGGTCTGGGTGATCTCCTGAAGGATCCTGAGCTGCTCAACGCCATGAAGGTGACTTATACTGCTCAACTTCAACCATTTTCATCCCTCCACTGCCATGTCCCATGTATATATTGTACAGATTTTAAAGGAGTAGTTCAGCATTTTGGGAAATATGGTTATTCTCTTTCTAGCTGAGTGTTGGATGAGAACTCTTATATAAAAATATGGAGTTCAGATAAGAGGTTAAGGTCTGAAGTTAACAAAAAAAAATTACCAGTGTATCTAAAGCTCATTCATTAACACATGATATATTGTTTAATCTACACAAATATCAATGTTTAAAAAGCAGCCAGCATTCATCGTTCACACTGCGATGGGACTTTGTGAGTTCAGAAATCTCCTCATCTCAGTTTACACAGAGAGAGGAGGAACGTGTTTTAATCCCACACAGCACAACATGTGGATTTAAGCCTTTGCTACTGCTGCATGGCGATGGACTCTGAGTTATCCTGTATTTCAACCCAAAGAGATTAAAAAGGTAGAGAGTGAAATCCTGTTTACACAGAACAGATCTAATGCACTGGCTCGGCCGCTGCACTGTCAGAGGCAGACGAGGTAATGCATTATTACCATCACTCATTCTGACTAACTGGGACATTTTTCTTGTTGGTGCCCAACAATTTGGAAAATACCTGTGTGGACTCATGGAGTGTTTTTTTGTGTATTCCATTTAATTATTTGTATTTTGGTCATTTACGTTAATGTGAATAAATACGACCCTGTCCCACTTCTACATTCAACTCCAGGACCCTGAGGTGATGACCGCCTTCCAGGATGTGGCACAGAACCCGGCCAACATCTCCAAATACCAGAACAACCCCAAAATCATGGCCCTCGTCACCAAGCTGAGTTCCAAATTTGGAGCCCCTCCGCAGCCGTAGACGAGACAGGGAAACCAAATTGGATAGGAGGAAGGGGGGGAAAGGACTTGTGGTGAAACAATCTGGAGAAGCCACAACACTTGTCAACAATTATTCCACTGTGTGCAGATCAGACAGGGCAGCTGGGTGACAGGTTAGTTGATGTGATGTAGAGAAACTGGGGCAACTTTTAAAATGTTCTTAATCAGCCTGTCGGCACTTAATAATGTCTCAACAAAGCAACCAGGTGGTTAGGAGTCAGGTCTGATATTTAGACGACCCCCGTCTGACTCGTCTCAAATGGGACTTTACTTAACCACAGGTTGACATTTCTTAACCTGTATCTGGAAACGCTAAACTGGGAACTCCCGCATTAAGACGCTAGCTAGCAAACATTTTTACAGCCATTTGATAAGTGGGAACGGTTTAGCGACCTGTCTTTTCTTTCTCCGAACAGAGCCAAACTCACAAAAAAACCCACCAACGTCTGCACTTTTTGTTTTCAGATGTTATTATAAATGCAAAAAAAAAAAGTGTTACTCATTGTGATGTCTGACCCTGTTGGAAATATGATTCACAATAATAAAACCTCTGTTGCTGTAAAGCAGGTTTGACTTTTATTTGTAGCTCAGCTGGTTTTCGATTCCTTTACATTAAAAACATGGATCAATTATGTCTGAATATTTCATTTGGAGGCCATTAACTAGCACGGTGAAACAGGCCTGAAAATTATTTCTTTTGATTTATTTTAACAATTTAATTGTTTATATAGTTCATTTATTACACTGTTTAGGATTATCTCTGGGTGCATGTCAGGTTTCCCATTAGTGAGAACAGTTACAGATTATTTTAATACTCAGTTGGCTGAAATGACTCGTGCATGAATATTATGTTCTGTGATGCACAGAAGGAGACTGGAGAAGTACTTCGTTTATCCACAGTACACATGATAAACAGTTGCCTCCTTCATTTATGGCTGATTGAAAGTTCTGTTGCATTAAAAAAAATGGCACCAACACACAGTTTCTGTTAGATTGCCACCTGTGTGTAACTCTGGAGAACAGATCTGTTCTGGTCCGATCATTGTACAGTACAATGAACCAAGGTTTTAATGGCTCTGCTGGTGTGGGAGCAGTATAAGATGGAACAAGGCTGGATTCATTGGGATTTACAAGAGCCTCATATGCAGTTTTGTGGGGAAAAATGTTTTGATGTAAATTACATGGGTAAAAGAATGCCAAATATTTTTGATCTAAGACCAAATTCAGAAGTTTCTTTCACTTAACTTTTTTGCCAGATCTCACGAGTTTTGACATCAGCTTGAATCCAGACTTGATAATGGAGCTACAGGTTTAAAACTACAATTAGTTGAATTGAAAGTTAATGGTAGTTTTTCTCATCAATTGTTTTAACAGTAATTTAACGTAAATACCAAACATGCTTTTCAAATATATTTTGGACTGTTGGTCAGACAAAAAAGGCGATTTAAAAAGATTACATTTAATATGAGGTTCTTTTCCTAAGATGTTTTCACATATGGACTTAAACCAATAACACAAGTTGTTGTTAGCTGCAGTCCATATTTAATAAAGCAACTGTTTCTGGCTGTCTTTCAGTGACTAATACCACTGTTACTTTGTTGGTTTTAACAGAAACTGAGTATAAAATGCAGTCTCTACAGGTGCAATGATATAAATCAGACCCAGAGGCAAGATTGGGTCACCAGGCTACTTAATCCGCCCGGGGCATCTGTCTCTCAGCCAGAGGATTACTGCTCTGTAACACACGCTCTGCTCCGGTTCTCACTGGCTCTGTATCACAGCATCAGAGCTGATCTAAAAAAGCAGATTCCTGTAACCGAGAACAGCTTTCAGTCAACTGAAATGTAGTTTAACTGTTAACCAAGTCATAGTCGGGAAGGTGAGTCT
Source organism: Scomber scombrus (assembly GCF_963691925.1). NCBI lineage: Eukaryota > Metazoa > Chordata > Actinopteri > Scombriformes > Scombridae > Scomber > Scomber scombrus. The sequence goes on from NC_084987.1 coordinate 20,652,233, forward strand.
TTGCAAATGTTGAGCCATTTTTATTGAACATGGTACATGACATTACAGTACATTGTACCTTCAGAAACTCCTAAAAAAAATAAGATCTGTTCTCACAATTCTTATGTTTATTTGTGTACTTACAACATACCAAAACAAAGACATAGGCGTAAATAGGTTTACAAGTGGGAGGGGAGAAAAAAGCAGTGAGGGTGACGCTTGTAGAAGCCAAAAAGGAGGTCAGCAATTTTCCAGCTAGTGTCCATATCTGTGAAAACATGAGAGAGAGGACAGTGTCAATACATCTGTTCATTTCAGGAAATATTCACAACTTTTCACTGTCTGAGGCTACTAGTGAGCAACCAAAGTACACTGTTACAGTAGCACACAGACACTCAATGCCATTAATCCGAGGATGACACTTGAATATCCAATTAATGATACTCACTTCTGAAACTCCCACTCCCTGTTGTCTAGAGGGCACACCTGTCTGGTTTTCAGCCAACGAGAAATACAGTGGAAATGGAACGCATGCTGAGGAAGAGAAAAACAAACAGGGTTCAAGATTTGTTTACATCAGAGAAACAGGTCAACTTGCTCACCTGTAGTTTTTCTTTTTCCAGTATTAATGTGTAAGTTACCTGGGATAAACCACAGACATTTAGCTTTTATTGGAAAACTTTTTTTGTATTTTAAGGTAAAAAACAATGTTATTTCAGCCCACGCAATGTATTTCAGTTGATGGACACTCACATTGCAGACACCCCACGCAACAGTGCACTCCTCAGAGGTTGCAGAAGCTTGATTAGCCTGGCACTCTATACCTAATGAGGGGGAAGAGAAATGTATCAAAAATTACTGTTTCACAAACAGACATGACCTTAACAACTTGTAAAAACTAAACCTGGACCAAATAATTTATTCCTTTATTAGACAGGACAACCAAGTTAGGGATCTGCAGTTCTTCTTACTGTAAATAAAATACTAACATTTTCATTTGCTTGAACACTTTAAAGTTGGTAAATTCACCTTTAATCAGTGTTATTCACTACAGTTGAAGTCACATCCTTTACAGTGAACAGGCATTGCCTTTCAGATTATAACTGTACCATACTACATAAGGTCTGCCATACTGTCGTATAATCCCTACTAGCGACAAGAACAATCTACAGTTTTTCCCTGTTAATGTGAAGTTTCATAGTGGCTGCCCCTGACCAAATCATTAATAGTTCACACAGTCTATCAGGAAAGCAGTGTTGAGTCCAAAACTGTGTGAAAGTGAACTTACAGAGATCCATGATGTGGTTCCTACAGATTGCACAGTTATCGACCACAATGTCCCAGGCCCACAGCGCAACAGCATTCCACTGGTGGGGAAAAAAGTACATTTAAATGTCATGTTAAAGAAAATATGTGCATGTCATATAAGATCTGCACAGTATAACACATGGAATCAGCTGTTGTAACCTGATGGACAGTTTTAGAGATGAATGCCACAAACCTCACCTTATTTGTGAGTTTGTAAACAAAATTCTGAGATTTACACTTTTTTAAAAAGATGGTTTGAAAACCAAAAGGCATAAAGTGGGAACTGTCGAAACTTGGACATATGGATTTATGTGACATGATGACTACTGAAGGGGATATTTAAAAACTTTAAAAGAAAGAAAGAAAGAAATGTGTGTATCACGGTTTGTTGATTTCACTTGATTAAAAAAAATATAGTTTAAAAAATATTTTCAAGTGGCTTTTTAACCAGAGGATACAGACTTTAAGATGTATCATAATCTTATGTTTATATAACATTTATTTCAGGATCTGAAACACTATGCCAATACGGATACTGATTTTACTGACATTATTATACTGTTCCAGCTGATATTATTATTTTATTGTTACACTTTTAAAAAATATACATATGTAATTGAAGAACTGAACGTTATCTTTTAATCTGGGATTATCAAAATGTTTGGTTAACGTTAGTAACGTTACCGCCGGTTAATAAACTAACACAAAGTTCAACCATAATTTGTTTTAGGTTGCCTCATACTACTTGTGGATCATAGATATATTATGTACATTATAATTCATGGATTTAACTCTTTGTGGGAGCCATCAACCTCGGGAAAGGCGGCTAAGCTAAGCTAATATGACGTTAGCTCACCGGGAGCTTTGCCGTTCAGTTAATGTTAACGTTTGGTTTGACGTTAAAATGGCTTTCTGTATCGTTGGTCAACGTAACTACACAGTGGTTAGTTAATGGGGTTTGTATTTACACCATACCATCATACGTTATGCTTATTAAATCATTTAACATTACAAAAAACAGAAGTGCACATTCATGCCGTGTATGGAGAAGGGTAACGACTAGCGAGCTAGCTTACTATCCTATCGCTAATGAGCTGGTTAGCGTTAGCCTGCTAATTGCATTGAATTGTGTTAACTGTCGTTTAGGGCTGCTTAAAGATTTCACAGTTTGTTCACAACTCAGCACCAAGTTACTGTATGTATACATACCTTCTTTACTTCAAACCGCTTCTTGCTTGCCCCACTGTTTGTGCCGCTCGGTGTATCAACATCCATTGCTGCTGCCATCTTGAACGAAGAGATTTTGAGTGACCGCCCCGGAAGAAATGCGGAGATTTCCGTCTGCTAACGTTTACGCTTTAATCCCTCATTGTAGCAGTTTGTGCCATCATACGCTCACTCTGGAGAGGAGTTGGTTAAACATTGTATCACGTTGTTTAACGTAGGTTGATAATTTCAGTAGTATGTAATGAGATGTGCAGTAAAAAGAGGAGGAAAAGTTAGGTTCCACCGAGATTTGAACTCGGATCGCTGGATTCAGAGTCCAGAGTGCTAACCATTACACCATGGAACCGTTGACTCCCATCAGCGAAACTGTACAGTCATATAGTTTAAAGAAATATTGAATATCTCTTCACACTTCACTTCAAATAGGGAATCTCCACAGGTGATGTCACAGGTGACTTAAGCAAAAGAGCGGAAATATAGTTTTTCAATGAGCTCAGAGAAACTTTCCACTTTCTGCAGATGACTGTGAAAACAAACTGTGCACACACATCATTCTGCACAGTGAAGGTCAAACATCCAAATAGAGTAACAAGAAGCAAACATGTTTTTGAGCATTAGAGATTTTGAAAGAAAGTCGTTCAGCCACATTTCAGCTGTTGGTAGAATAGGACTAGAGGAATTTGAGCCTCTTCATGTAAGTGTAATATGTCAGTACACAGACTGTATAAGTGTGACGTGCAGTGTGGATTGTATGATGTATGATCCATGAGAAATCAACAACTGCTTGTATGCTTTAAGCGCTTTATTTTATTTTTCTATTTTACTACATCTCATTTCACTGTAACTCTAGCTCTGCTAGCTAGCTTTGACATAAAACACAGAGATGACCTGAAATCATTTTAGTACTGTCTTCTTCTTTTTTGTCACTGCTGGTGTCACAGGTTTCCTCTGAGGCCGATTCTTGGTTGGTTTGGGCTGATTAGCTTTGATCTTTGTGGGTTTAGCCTTGAGTCCGGGAACCTTCAAGAGTTTGGGGTTCTTCACTTTTGGGGGGGCCACAACAACCTTCTTGTCTGAAGGTGAGCTGCTTTCAGGGCAGGCCTTGAAGACATGGACGTCTCTGACTTTCTGACCTCTGAGCTCAGGAGGGTGTCCACAGGTGGCCGTCACTTCGAAGCTCACATTCTCCATCCACCTGAGAGACAAAGAGACAGAGAGTAATTATATCATGTTTTTTATAGCTATGTGCATGTTACACCAAACTAAAAACTTGTGAACGCCAGCCTGAAATGCCATAATTTCAAAAACTTGCAAACTTTATTTCCGAAAGTGTTACATCAAATTTTAATTTTAATACCAAATAATTTAATTTGTCCTGACCTGCGTAGCGGCAACAGAGGACAGTCACACAGCAGGGGGTTGTCCTGCAGGTCGACCACCTCCAGGCTGGTGAGTGGGCTCAAGTCAGGAAGCTCCTCCAGCTGGTTTCCCCTCACAGTCAGAGCCTTCAGTCCTGGGCCCAGACCTGCCAGAGCATCCCTGGACATCTGGATTGTGGTACAATTATAAAAAGATGATCAGCAATATGTTCTGCTTTTTGAGGTGTTGACATGGTCATGGTATCAAAATGTATTTTAATATTTTTACACCAGAAATGAGATGGTTTTTAGATGGAACCAAGAAATGAAGACAGTTTATTCAGAAAGGGAGAGGTGGTGAGAGGAGGAACACATGAGAAAACATAATCACGATGCACAGGACATGTAAGATATGGAAAAAAAACTATTTTGTTAGGTTAAACAATGTTTTTCCTACCTTCTCCATGCCCATGTGGTTCATATTAAGCCTCTTCAGACTTTGTGATAGGGACTGGAATGCGTTCGGTCCCACCCAGCGAACTGAGTTCTGAGACAGTTTGAGCTCTTCCAGATTAGGGGCCGCAGACAGAGCGTGGGTTGGCACCTCCGTCAACTGATTTGAATCCAGGTGAAGTGTACCTAGGAAAGCAGAGTCCAGAGCACCTTTGGCAATATCAGTTATGGTGTTATTGGTTAAGTAAAGCTCCATGAGCTTAGGGGTTACTGAGGACAGCAAACCAGTGGGCTCTAGCTTTGAGATGGTATTTCGCTCCAGGTGTAACACCAACAGACTTGGTAGGAGTGCCAGAGCTACAGGAGAGACACAAAGAGATAGAAAATGTCTGTCAGTTGCCTGTGTTTCTTATAAATGTTACAATACATATGGAGATTCCTGTAAATTTAATATATATGCAACCAGATTTGACTTGAGAGGCCGCTGACCTGATCCAGGGAATTGCGCCAGCCTGTTCCCTTCCAGGTGAAGGTAGGTGAGTTCAGGGACTCCAGCAAAAGCTTCGGGGTCCAAGGATGTGAGGTCATTGTCAGAAAGATACAAATAAAACAGCTTTTTCATTCCCCGGAAGGCACCACCTTCGATTTCGTGGATTTTGCAGAATTCCAGGTGAAGAGAAACCACTTGGCCGCTGCCTGGGAAGCTGTTGGTGGGAAGGTAGTGAAAGTGGTTGCTGCGCAGGTCAAGCAGCTGCGTCTTGGTGGGGAAGCCTCGTGGGACCTTGGTGTGACCTCGACCCTCACATGTGGCATGCTGGGCTTCAATCTGGGAGGGTCAAATCGGAATGTAGTGTAACAGTGTTAACACAGTCATAATTATATAAGGTTTACTACCATTAGTTAATATTAGCCTCCTTGAGATACTGGTCATACCAGACCAGGTATAGCTGTAGCAGCAAACACACTAATTGTATTTAATGGAGTAATGTAGATTTTATTAGTCATGAAATCAACTTTTCATTTTTAAGAGGAAAACTGTTATTTCTTCATTTTAAAAACGTGCATCGCGTCCCTCTAAAGTATCAAAAGTAAACTGACTCATTATACGGAGTAGCCCCTTCCAAAATGATAAATTATTATAAATTCAAGTTTATATAATTATTCTAATTGCTTCACGAACATGTAGGCATATTTTAATGTTATAGTAGGTCAAGATGGATATAATTTTAGAATTTTAATCACTTACATTGCACCATGTTTTATCAGTTGTGAGTCCATTCTTGTATCTTGCACTATAACATTTAATACTCTATAATGTTGACAATGCACTTGTTGTAGTAGCTGACTTGTAGCACACACTGTATGTACTCCATATCATCAATTAACAGTTTTCTTCTGTTGCTGTTTTTTGTAGAAAATTAGCAAATGTTGGAGATGGTTACTTAATATGAGTGGAAGTCCACAAAATCTGCTCCATAAAAGTGAAATATTGTCTCCACACACAGAAGAAAACCCCCCCACTCACATCACAGTCACAGTTAACTGGACACTTGACTTTCTGCTTGGGTTTGGCTGTGGGCGGGGTGCTTCCTGCGCTCTCATCGTCTTCCTCAAACTCATCCTTCAGTGTATCCCCTCTGTTGCGGCAGCGTAGATCCAGAGGAGCGACGGCCAGTAGCGGCTCATCTGAGAGGTGGGGAGGTCCAGCACAGGCTCCCAGCAGCTTCACACCACCGACACGTGCCCACTCCCTCAGGGGCCGCATGTAGCAGTTACAGTAGATAGGGTTTCCTTCAAGAAAAGTGAATGAACATGTATTAAAGGTGACTTTAATCTCTTTTAAATTCACTTCAAACTACATGAGAGTCACTTAAAAGACAAAAACATCAGAGCACAGTTGTACCCGTCAGGTTGAGTCTGGTCAGCTCTTTGGGGCCTGAGAGAGGCTCCAGGTAACGAAGCTGATTGTGACTGAGGTCCAAGTGGGAGAGGAGCGGGGCGCGGGACACAGCCTGGTCTGACAGGTCCTGAAGGGACATGTGGTCGAGGTAGAGGTGTGTGAGCTTCGCCATGGAGATGGCTTCTTCCCCGAGGTAGATCATGGAGTTGTAACCCATGTCCAGGCGTGTGACATCACGGAGTCTTTACATGGTAAAAAGAGGAAAGTAAAAAGCTGGATGACACATGTGACCTCAGACAAATTCACTGCTGTTGGATCCGCTTAAGGCCACTGCTTTCCACTGACAACATAAATCTTTAAAACAAGTCACAAATGTATACTTTCATTCTTTAAAAAATGGATGAATAATTTCCTAAAATAGCTGGGGACTGTAGTTTTTATCAAGAGTTAGTCAAACAGCACATCATTGTGTCTATTTCTATTTTGGGGACTATTTTCATCAGGATGGTATATGGGATTGAGTCAAAATGATCTATACTGTTCATGGAAATTAATGAACACCCAATGTAATGGTGTAACTCAGTGATGTGTTTTTAAGATATGAGGTTGGATACACTCACAGTACTTTATAGTGGAATCTGTTCTTTGTTGGTTTTGGTCTTTTCATGAGATTTATTGATAATGAGAAAATATCTAGAATATTGCAAGACTTATCCTTTAAGGCAACGCTTGTATTATTACCTAATCTTGATGCCCCATCTTGCAGAGAGGTTTGGGGATTCAATAACAGAGGCTCATAGGTAATTTATGCCCCCTAGTGGCTGAAATTACCACCACCTTTGTACTTTTAAAAATGATACCCATCCCTTTCATTTATATTGACCAAAATTACCAAATTGCCTCAGCAGGTTTTACAGCACTCTTCATCCTTAGATACACAATTCAGACGAGAAAAAAAAACTACAAAAGGATCTTGGAATTGAAAAAACAGAGCAACAGAGGAGAGATCCTTGGAGCCACATTGTATAGAGTGGACTTTAAATTATGATTTTTTTTTTAATGAGATGTCGTGAGTCCTGTTTTCCATTAGAATATAAAAATAATTCTTGTGTAATGACCATAATAATCCTTCATATTGTTCTACCTGGTCATGGCCTGAGTGGGGAAGAACTGCAGCTCATTGTGGTCCAGGCTGAGGCGGTTGAGAGTGAACAGGCTAGTGAACGCCTCCGGTGCCAAGTTGTTAAGGGAGTTATGGCTGAGACGCAGCCACTTGATGTTTTGCAGGCCCTGGAGGAGAAGTCAGACTGTTGTAGGATTGTACTGCCAAAAATAATCATTGATTGTGGGGAGCAGATTATCGTGTCAGTGTTTCTGAATGTGTGTGTGATTATAAAACAGTCTGAGTACCTGGAAGGCCATATTGGGGATGTACACCAGCTGGTTGTGGGTAAGGGCCAGCAAGTTGAGGGAGCCAAGCTGTGTGAAGGCTCCAGGCTGGATCTCCTCCACACGGTTGTGATCGAGAAACAGCTCTTTCAAAGAGGAGAGGCCATCAAAGGACTCCTGCAACAGTCAGAGAGCAAGGGATGGAATAATAAAATAAGAGACCCTCACATCTTTTTTTGAGCAAACATGAAACATATCAACTCTCCAGTATTGTGGTTTTAGCCCCCTCCTCTCACCTGGTAAAGGATGTCAATTTTGTTGTAGGCCAGGTTTAGGGAGACAACACGGCCCAGCATCCGGAAAGCACCCTCCTTCACCTTGATGATGTTGCAGCGCTGCAGGTTGAGGTGGGTGAGGTACGGCGTGAGGACAAACGCACCTCTGGGTAGCACCTGCAGGTTGTTATTCCTCAGGTCGAGTTTCACTGTGATCTGTGAGGGCGATTGAACAGAGTGGATGAAACATCTGAGGCAGAAGTGAAGCACAACTAAAGGACGAGACTGAAATCAGAAGGTGGTCCTCGACTAGAATTGTTTCTCTCTGATAGTCGTATATAACATCAGAGAGATGCAATTGATATGAAAGATTAGTACAATGTGTATAAAGTAGTCTACTCATCTTCTTTTATGTTTTGTAGCATTGTATCAAAGCAGATTTAAGCAAAAAAAGACCTTTTAATGTCAAACTAAAACAGGTCTCTACAAATTGTTCCAAATCAATTAAAATCAATTAAAATATTATGTGAATATGCACCACTCTTTGTTTTCCCAATAACTATCACTGAAGATCTCTTGAGCAAGACACATAACTTCTACATGCTTCTGCAACTGTACAGAGGTATGAAGGCATGCAGGTCTTAAAAAATGACTGCCCATTTACAACATTTGGATGGATAAAGATGCAAATATCAAAATGTCTGAAATGCACCAAACAAATGAGTGTGAAGTGAAAGAGAATTCCTCACCTCGTCTATCGTTGGGGGAACCTCTGTTAGGTTTTTGCCGACGCAGGCTACAGTGAGCTTGTTGCTGTCACAGCTACACACTCTGGGACATTTTCCTGATTCCACCAGTAAAGTTAGTGCTGAGCTCACCAGTAAGACCACAGCAAAGAAGAAATGCATCTGTGCCAGTAAAACACAGATTAGAAACATGACATCAAAACATCAAAGATGCTGTTAAAACATTTCTACCAAAGCTGGGTGCTTAAAGAACTAAACAGCGTTTAAACATATAAATAAATATGAATTCAGTTCGGTCACTTTATACTTAAATTGTTACAATTAATTAACATACGGACCAGTATTTAGACTGAAGCTGCTGGGTGGAATTGTATCTCATGATGCAATGGATTAAAAAGTATCAATGATACTACTTCATTATTTAAAATTGAACGTCATGAATTATTTTTTTCAGTTTCAACAAATGGATTGTATTTCAACATTGCCGTGCTATTTTTGTCTAAAAAAAAAATGGAAAAATTATTTAAAAAACAAAGTGCTGGTTCCTCAAATACTGTATTTACTTCTTAATATTTCTAATCTGCATTACAATCACATCAACAGTATCAGGACAGAAGTCTTAGCTGGAGGACTGACTTTAAAAATCAAACTCAAAAGATTAAAAAAACCTGGCTTACCTTCAACACAGTCTGTCACACCATCAAAGTTTGCTTGATAACATGAATTAATAAAAACAAAAACAGGATTATATGTGAATCTTCGGTTTCGCTTTAGTTATCTTTCCGTTTTATTTCCCTCGGAGTGTGTCCAGCACTGGAGTCTGGGGTCCAGCAGGCTAACAAACAAGGCTTTGGGAAATTCTTTTGCAGTGACCCCTGATCCCTGTGCCCCTCACTGCAAATTAACACCTTGGCTTTACATTTTCTGTCCAGTTAGAGGCTGAAACCCAAGAAACTAATGACTGTACTTGTTGGCCACAATGATTGCATTTATTGATATGATCAAGATATACTGACTATTCTTGTTTTATAAAATATGTAACAATGAATAAAGGATTTATTGGTGGCATGTAGGCTTTTTACTTCTTTGACCCCAGGATCAGTCTAATTCCTCTATAAACCCACTGTGCTGAGTCAAATGCACCATCTTGACCAGAAATCAAACATTATAGAGGTAAATAATAAATATGTATAATATGCAAAGATTTTAGAGGACATCCAACACTCAAATGATCTTTATTTTCACACCCCCCAAAAATGTGTGCCTTGTTGAAGGCAGAAAATACATTTCATCCCTTTTAACAGTTCAACTGTACTTTACAGGCCTACTCTCATAATATTTACCAGTCAATACATATTTTAATTACATATTTGTTTGACCATATTCATGAATTTAATAAACATTTTTATATAAAACAGCTGAATAGTAAAAGGTAAATGTGAAATAGAAAATGTACAATAGCTGATGCGTCGAGCCCTGATCAGTCCTGTTCAGAGTGAAACGCTGACATGAGCTGATCTAATCTGCATCAGAGTGTAATCTGTGCTTCAGTCAGTCACAGACAACACACGTTTTTGGGTTATCGTGGAGAACAAAGGCTTTTCTTGCAAAGAGGGTGAGGATAAAAGTTGTCAGTGCTGTCCTGTGGTTATACAAGTGTACATGAAGCTACTCGGTTAGTCCACACCATAAGAGCATTATCTACTTCAAAATATTAAGTATTCAAGGCCAGTCCAGAGTCCAGAATGAAATGTGTGTGTGGCTGAACTTGTGAAGGTCAGCAGTGCCACAGCAAAGTGTGAGTTTTCTGTTCATTTCAAGTGCAGCTCTGCTCCGTTTGCTTCCAATTTGGGCTCATGTGTGCCGTTTTCCAGAAAGGTCCAACAGTCAAGATACAGTCTGTGTATGTGTGTGTGTGCATGTGTATCCACAGTCCTCAGCTCTCAGACCTGACTCTCTGCAGTGTTGACTGGAGGTTGTTTCTAGCATTGCAACATGAGTCCAGGGACTTGTTGTTTCTGTGAATGATAAAGCATGTCAATATAAACACACACACATCATCAAATTATTACAATAAATTATGTTATTCTTCCATTATCTTACTGTCAACAAATAAACTAATCCCACTAACCAGCATTGCCTGTTTACCCATTCCAGCACCAATATGAGCAACCACCAGAGTGTGTACACCTCCGTTACAACATACACCGAGTGCAACAACATTTGTGTATGTGCTTCAATTCCTGATTGCATGTTTTGTACCTGGGGGGGCTTCATGCTGATTGGCTCATTCTGTCACGTCCTTACCGGGACATGAAGGCCTCCAGTACGGCCACGTTCTCTTTGGGGAAGTACTCCTGTCGCACGACGTGCTCCAAGGCCTGGAGGTGTCCGGGAACCACGAGCACAGGCTTCACCTTGTCCTCACTCTGAGACGGTAGAAGACAGGACGAGAGAAAATGGTAAATGTAGGGAAAATAAAGGTAACGAAAGACATCAGAAGAAAGACATATTAGTGTATCCTAACAAACTCTGATAAACACGTGCAGATTACCTTAAGAAGTCCGAGCAGCACTAACAAAGATGATACAAAGTTGTAGCCCTGGAAGGAAGGAGTGGAAAAAGCTTTCTTCAGAAGAGCGTCTGTGAAGGGGAAAACACAACAATTACAAAGTTATATTCTAACACGGTCAACAAGAAAGAAATCAATAAACAGAAAGCATGCACTTTTCAAAGAGGGAAGCATTCAAAGTGTCTCACCGATACTTTCCAACACTGCATTCTTAACGTCATTGTTCTCCTCTTTGTACACAGACGCAATCTTGAGGAAGGCTTCAGCTGTTTTTGCAGCATCTGTCACATCCACCTAGTCACAGAGAAAAGAAGAAAGATTTACTGATTTAAGGATGATAATCTGTTTATTTGCATTGAGGATAAATCTGTGCTAAAATGTCCCTTACTATAACTGAAGGAATTTCTTTTAGCCTTTGGCAGATCTTGTAACAGATCTGAGGGTGAAAACTAAAGCTGGTTTCGTGGGGTCGTCCCTGTGTTTACCTGCTGCTCTATCAGAAACGCTCTCTTGGTCCCCAGTTTAAGCAGTTTGTCTGGAGAGGGAAAACTGAGGAAGGAGGAGACATCCGGCGGCCGTGGTGCTGATACAGGAGTGGACAACTGCAAAGGGAAGAGGAGAGGAGAGATGTTAGGATGTTAATTATATACAATCATAATTATATTAAGATGGATGTCATGCAGCAACAGCGTTAAACTCGCTTAAACTTAAAAGTCAGGTGACTAATGATACACTTTTTTCTTTTAGCACATTAGGCAGGATTATGAGTGGATTTATCTGACCTTGTTGCCACTGCTTTCCTCTTCCTCCTCTTCTTCCTCTTCCTCTTCTACCTCCTCCTCATCCACTTCCTCGTCATCGTCCTCCTCTTCCTCATCTTCATCCTCGTCATCATCATCTTCTGGTTCGCCTTCGTCGTCACTGAGGCGAATGAAAATACAGCTCGTTAGTGAAGTTTTTTGTCTTTCTTTCTGGGATGAGATGATGATTGTGATATTCAACGAAATACAAAAGAAGTCGGACCAGAGCGCGAAGTGTATGTATCAAACAGAAGAGCAGGACTAAAAATGGTACAGATGAGATTTAGACGGGGCTCGATATTGTGGAGAAAGAAAAAAAAAAAAAAAAACTTGTGACAGGCTGTTTTATCTTTTAAAGTTAAAGATGTTTTGTATACAGCTTTCAAATGATGTAATAACTTTGATTGTTAAGATTGTTGACATTTGTGCAATAATTCTATAAACCTGGGCTCAATGTGCATCAGTAAGGTCACAGTCAACACACACACACACGCACACATACTGGACACTCTAAATTGAGCATAATGTCTGTGTGTTCCAGGTCCACACATCTCTGAACACAATGAAAAGACAGACTTTATTAAAAGACTCAACAAGACCTAAAGTCCAACATGATTACCTGAGTGATCCTAAAAGCTCAGCTTTGTTAAGGCCTTCCAGGGCGTCTTTCAGTGCTTTGCAGCCATCCTCTCCTAAACAGTTTCCTGCAAACCAAAGAGAGCATTTAGGGAGTGTAGCGAAAGAAAACAAATGAATAACCAAAGAAACCAAACATCTCTCCTCAGACTTTTGTTGTTTGGGAAAGGATGACAGCTCATTGTGGATTTGTACCATTTAGGTCCAGTTTCTCCAGCTGGTCCTTGTCTTTCACTGCTTGTGCCACAGCCATAGCAGCTTCCTCTGTAATCTCACCGAATGACAGATTGAGCTCCTGTAAACCATTATGGAATATTTGATTTAGAGGGGGAGAGAGAAAAATAATCGGAGTTCAAAAGGAGTGTGTCTGTGTGTGTGTGTGTGTGTGTTAGTCTGCCTACTTATTTCTACTCCAGTTGTTTGTTTTTTTTTACATGGATCTAGCATTAATACCTCAACACACTCACTCACCTTCAGGATTGGTAGTCCCTCTGAAACTGTTTTTGCCATAGCTATAGCTCCAGCTGGCCTCACCAGGCAGTCACCAAAGTTTATCACCTGGAGGCTGCGTAGGTGTTTCAGGCCCTGTGAAGGATGCAGATATATATATTTAAAAAAAAAAAATCAAACCTAGAAAGGAGACTTAGTCCATCTCCAGCAGAGATGAAGAAATACAACAACCATGTCTGACTATGTGCAACAGAGCTTTAACCAGCTCATTGTCTCAGTCTTTCAAGAAAAAAATTAGGGCTTTATTTGTAGGTTGCGGAGTATCAAACGGCACCACCAGAGCGAAAGAGAGTGCACTAGCAACTGACTGAAGAGAGGGAGCGGCGCTACCAAGAATAAAAAAGCAAATCAGAGAAATGAAGCATTATTTTCTGATTGTTTCACAGCACAAATAAACATGCCCACACCTCCACACAACCCTGCGGGAAGGTGCCGCATTGCCAGATTTTGAGTGAAAGCAACTGCATTCATGATCCTGTCCGCTGTGACCTCTCTGCTCTGCCTGTGTGTAGCTCAATCACACACACAGACAGAGAGCAGAGATGAAAGACGGAGACAGCGATCAAATGTTTGTCATTTCTTCATTACTGCATTATTTAATGACAAAAAAAAAAAAAAAGGTATTATAGTCTGTGTTTTTCAGTTTGTGGCCAAACATTAAAAAATGATTTCAACATTGGGGTTTTTCCACTGTCAACAATCTACCTACAAACCAAAGTCATGATGCTAATCACTGATGTTACCATACCTGAGCCATGGCGATAGCCCCCTTCTCAGTGAATGTGTTGTCATTGAGGTTGAGGATGCGGAGGTTTGGGTTGTTCTCCATTGCCATGGCCAGTGCTGTCACACCAGGGTGATTGATGCCATTCTGTGGCATATTAACCTCCTCCAGACTGCCCATCAACTAGCAACACAAACAGTAGTTATAAGATGAAAATGACTCTACCTACAGCAGAACAGCAGCAGTTTATTTACAATAACAGATTCAACAGCTTTGATGAACAGTGAAATTATAAGATCAAGTAGTTAAAAGACAACATAACTACATTTATATAAACTGGACTGAGATCATTATTTGAAATGAACTGAAATTAACTGTAAGTCGGTTGCTCAAAACTGTTGTGATGGAACACAAATGCAACATGTGACAATGTGGCCATTATCATCAGAATAAACTTTACTGCTATGTTTCCACAGAGTACTCTGCAAGCCTACAAGTGAAGTGCTCAAAGCTCAAGGAGTAGTTGTACTGTCCTGTACCTTGAAGGCTTGAGCGAGGGCAGTGGCTCCATCATTCTCCAGTCGGTTCCTTCCTGCAACAAACACCTTCAGGCTGAGAGGGGTGCCATCTCCACTAGACTTTTCATGGCAATGGGTCAATGCAGCAGCCAAGATCTGAGGAGTTCGTAAACAGACGAGTTACACTCTGATGATATCCATGTAACCATCGGTGGACATTCAACAATATCTATTATATACAATCTACAACATTTTTGCCTTTTTCAAGTTCTGTTTCAATAAATCAAACACTTCAAAATCTCTACCTTAATCAATTAACCAAAGGTCATTCAGCCTGTCGATCACTGTCAGTCTACCTAGCAGCATAGACAGAGACATGCCTCATCTTAAAAGACGTTCTTGTGACTTACTTTCCCACCCCCGATGCCCATGCCACAGTTGTTGAGCCGCAGCTCCTGCAATGTGTAGCATGCGGTGCTCTTCAGCAACCTCTCGATGCCTTTCACCCCGTCGGGTCCAAAAGCGTTGTCACTGAGGTCTAAAACAGTCAGCCTGGCGCCCGCCAGCATCAAAGCATCACCCAGTGAGTTCTTAAAAGAAAGACAAATAAAATAAGGGTAAGTAAAGAAGCTCTCTGTGATAGGACTGCCTGCCTACGCTACAGTTTGGAGGTGGAGAGATGGTGATGTAAGATGGTGAGTTGTGTAATTCAGAAGTAGAGGAGGATTTTTTAACCAGACCAATTACAACAAAAATCAAGAATTGTGAGCAGCATTTCAACAATATCTTGACTGGGAGTCTAAACTTATTTTACATGGACAGTAATGTAGAGGAACTGATGCATTACCAGAGAAGGAGGGATCTCAGAGCGCAGGCGGCCTGTGAACATATCACTCCAGTAACAGCGCTGAAAGAGAGAGTAAAAAGATAACTTAAGATAAATTAACTCATAACCATAATTATGTTAAATCTAATGTATAATATGTTAGAGCTGAAATGAAAAATCAAAACAAAGTCTACATTACAGTGTTATAAAGGTGATGAACTTGGCTGTAAGATCCAAATGGGAATGATAAAAAAAAAGAATGAAGATTAAAAACTGCAAACCTTGAATTCACTCTTTGTCTCTAGAGCTTTGGCGATGGCCTGTGCTGCCGCCACACCTACAGTGTTTCCCTCCAACCTCAGAGCCTGTAAACCCTCGAAGTCCTGGATATCCTTCACTATCTCCTCCACTGTAGAGGGGGAAAAGGGAAAAGAGTTACAGACTGAGGAAGAGACCGGGGAGAACAGAATGGTAATTCAAACTGGGATGCAACCATGAATCTAAACGCACATGAGGTTTGTTGGCACACAATGACAGCTGACACTCACCTGACTGGGCATCATCCAGCTTTCTTCCCTGGCCTTTGTAGCTAAGCTCTCCATCCTCTACTCCAGTCTTGGCCAGAGAGTCGGCCAACTGTGCAACAATGTCTGTCGCCATGGGGACACCTGGGGGACAAACACAGTTGACTTTTTACTGTTTTGTATTAATGATGGTGCTTGCAACCAGTCCTGTCCTGTGTCAAGAGGTAGTACTTGTGAACACCTGCGAACTAAAACACTGCCCCTTCAGTCAGTCATTTAAACTCCAGAACACATTGTTATATATGAGAGCAGTTCTGGATGTGACTACCTCGTTTTTTTCTGGAAAGCGTGGTCCACTTTTCTACTACACTAACAGCTGACAGCGCTGTTTTCACTGAAGGAAAATCCACCCTAAAACTGTATTTAGATTGACTGTACGATATTACTGTACAGTTCAAATTTAATTTACTGTTTTGAACATGGTTCTTGGCTGAAGTCAGTGGCGTTAACTCGTCGTTCAATTGGTCTAGAAGAGTATGTGAAGGCTGACGTTTTTTTATTCGTACACACCGACTTTACGGTCCACATTCACCACTATAGGTTGTTATTCAAATCGTTTTGGGGTAGATTTTCCCTGCAGCCCAGGTGGTTTGTGTTAGCTGAATGTTGCTAACATGATGCTAACACAAACAGTGTGATATCTGACTGCTGAAAGCACCTGTCGCCTCAGTAGTATAACACGTAGCGTTTCGTTTACTAGACACTTAATACACTTGGTGTGGTGGTTATGAGCTCGCTAGGTGGGACATGTATTAGGCTAGCTAGCACCGAGCGTGGCTTGGCCTCTCCGGTCGGTCGTCATAAAACGGCTGACTAACGTTACCGGCGCTGGCCTCAGTCTGACCTCTCCGGTCCGCGGTTCAGTTCGTCACTAATGTGTCTATGAACGGATGTTAGTCTTCTCCCGACATGAATTAATATCAACATTACCACAACACTGCTGTGCTTGTTGAATCCAGTCGAGTGACACACTCCCGCTCGCCCCTGACGTTCAAAAGCACACACTACCCTGCCTCACGACCGCAGGCACAGGAGACAAGGGATTTGTAGTCCAATCAGAGTTATGAACTAAGGGATTTGTAGTCCAATCAGAGTTATGAACTAAGGGATTTGTAGTCCAATCAGAGAAACTTTTGATGTTTACTAAATTAAATTCTGTATTAATATTTTACACATTTCAGTTTCGATTCATTCACATATTTGAATGAATAAGTAAGCAAATAGTTATTATCGTATGTAAATGTATAATTTCTTTCCCATTGTTCCACACAGGCCATTTAGGTAGTGGCATTATATGACAATAGAATAGAAAACATGTGTTTTACTTTTTGTGCCACACTTTATAGGCGGAATGTTTTCTGGTGTGATTAAGTTAATTTATAATAAGACAGTTAAAGAAGTCAAGAATTTGTTTTTGTAATAGAAGCCATTCCTAAAGGTGTGATCTTATTTAAGGGTAACACTAAACCACCTCATTTCTTTGGCTTTGAATGAAACAGGGAAATTGTGTTTTTAATCCAGCCTTTCAACCTGAACAGAACAGAAAGATCAGATCCCTCTTTCAAAGACATAGTCACCATCCTATATGTAATTACTGAGGAAGGTTTGTCCCAAATATCCGGCAGAAAAAAGTTTGGACTTTATCTTCAAGAAACTTCACAAACAGACCTCGAGATGCGTGTTTCAAACTCCTCCATCACTAATATGCTGTTTCTGTGAACTTGTTAATAAAACAAAAAATGTCATAAAGTTGTGCTTTTTAGTAGTGGCTATATGATATCTTATTTATTATCTTTTTATTATATCAACGAAATCTTCCATCCATAAAACTAAATTCCATAACAGAAACCCTTTATTTAAAATGTCTATGACTGAAAAGCAACTTTACAAACACCTGTCTTAAATAATGGTATTGTTTAGTATGTATTGTATATTGTCTGAACTGATGAACCCTCTTTTTTATATTTGATTTCAGTGCCTTTAGTCCAAAATGGTGGAGGCAGACGTTGCAATGGGACGACCAATCAACTTTCACGTCTTTTCACGTAAATTGTGTTGACTTCCTGACAGACTGAACTGAGGGTAACGCACAAAGTTCCCCTAAAGGGCCAGTGTTGAGATGTGTAGCTGGCTCCTATCTTTAACGTTACCGAGGCTGCCGCCGGGAATCGAAACTCAAACGGGGACTGGGAACGGCTCTCTCCCTCCTCGCTGTTGAACAAGAGCAGCACTAAACTACCTATCTCTCTCTCTCCGTATGTTTGCTGCTTCATAGTTTTTCGCTCTGCTTCCGCTCGGACACAAAATGACACGCTTCTAAAGTTTTGCTTCGGTTCAATGAACTTCCTCTCTTTATCAGGTAGGTGTGTCTAGAAGTTGGCCCAATCGCGCCATGACAGCCGTGAAAAGCACGCAGGCTCGATGGGTTACACATGCTAGATAAATAACATAATAGCAGTATGAACATGAGTCCGCACCATGTGACGAGCAAGTGACAGTTTCTAGCTTTCTGCTGTTGAAACAAGTGGGCGTAAACAAGCTACATGTTCATGTGCACCACAAACTCAACATAAGTCAGTCTCTGCTACTTATCCGCTGTGTTTATCTTTCTCCAGGTAACAATCATGGATCCTGTAAGGCAGAGGCGAAAAGAGGACATCAACAGAGCTCTGACATTCATTCAGTAAGGATGTTTCTTCTTTTTTACACAGCTTAAAAGGAAACTACTCTGCCCCTGAACGCCTCATATCCTTTGTAAAGAAGCTGCTTCAGTACTTTTCTGAACAACTTTACTTCTTGTGTTTCAGATCTTCGCTGGCTTATCCAGAGCCAGAGGGCTATCAGGTACCAGCTTGCCTCCACTTCTCTTCTGTTGGTTTAAAAACACGTAATAATCTCTCAGTTGTTCCTGAAGTTGCAGACCTCCCACGGCCTTCAGTCTGTCTTTTCATTCTTGGCTTCATGTAAATCAAGGACTTTTTTTTTTTCTCACTCAGGACAGTTGAACATTTTTCACATTCTCTTCTTGGAGTCTGTTTTAATTTGTACTGCAGTGTTGGAAAAAATATTATGTTCTTTTACAGACATACAACAGTGTAGTCACACATTCAACATTATACTTAAGTATCAATTGTTCAACAAGATTAGAAAAGTATTATTTTGACCTTGGAGGGGCCACCTGTTTTGTTGCAGGATAAGTTACTTCATTTAAATCCTAGCATTACTTTGCTCAACTCCAACCTGAGTAATCAATAGTAATAATTGTGTAATCAAACACAATAGCTGAAAACCCCTGTGAGTATTAAACCTACAATAATAAATCATATTTTATAAGTTTATCGCATGTTTTGTATGCAAAATCAAAGCAACCATAGTGGTTGTAAATATAAATAAACATAGTGGAGTAAAAAAATTACGATATTTCTGTCTGAATTTCAGTGGATTGGAGGTATAAAGTAGAATAAACTGGAAATATTCAATTAATAAAACTCTACTTGTATAATACTCGAGTAAATGTACTTATTAATTCTTCGCTGCTTATACATCAGTCATAAAAGACTGTTCCTCGATAACTAATGTGCAGTTATTGGTGATGCTTCCTCTTCTCTCCCTGGAGTAGGAGAGAATGAGTAAAAAGGTTTTGGGACACACTGCTAGTATCTCTCTACCTTTCTTCTTGTTTCCTGTCAGGATTTCATGACGCAGTTAGTGTGCAACCTACTGGAGGAGGGCAACGCCTTCTTCAGAGATGGAGACTGGGAGCATGCAAGGAGGGACTTCAGTGAAGGCTTGAACGTGTCACACTATGCTGCAGGAGAGGGCATCCAGATCCCTGAAGCTTTACTGGAGAGCCTCTATGTCAACCGGGCGACCGCCTACCAGAGTATGGTGAGATACATTTACTGCTGTGTGTTTCGGAGACGATGCGTCATTCAGCAAAATGATCAAAGAGTTGGTTTCAGTGTCCCTTAGTGCAGCTGACACAGACGCCTGTGAAGATGTTGGCAGGTCGCTGCACACCCAAATATGAACCGCAAATGAGTCAGGCATCTGTGGAAACAGATGAACGTGTATCAACTAATAATGAAGACTGGTTGAAGGAGTTTTTCTGTTTGTGCTGCATTTATAACCAGAGAAGTTATGAGCATATAAATTGTCTTCTTATTTGTACAACACTGATGTAAAAAAGCCTTTAACAGCAAAATGAAACAGTAATAACTTGTTGTCTATCTTAATTAGATTGACTGATTGCAGGTTTCATTCCTTAAATTTGCAGTTGTTTTTTTTTTTTTACCCCTGTTGTTTTTGTTGTTGTTGTTGTTGTGGGGTTACTCTTCAGTTTGGCATAAATCGTGTAATTAGACGTGTTTTAGTCTAAACTAAACAGGAAGTGCAATGGTTTGAGCTGGAATATAATTCAGATCATCCACACAGTTACTTCCATAACCACGTTCATGTGTAAAAAAAAATCTTAACACTTTAGTGATTACACTGCTGTAAAATATATACCAAAAACAAAGGGTACCCATACATAAAATCCCCCTTTCACCCCATGGGGGGTGGTGTGTCTTCCTCAAGCTCGGGTCCTCTACCAGAGGCCTGGGAGCTTGAAGGTTCTGAGCAGTATCTTAGCTGTTCCTAGGACTGCACTCTTCTGCTGGTACATTCTCTCCCAGTGCTCCGATTACCACTGGCACCACTGTTCCTGTTACTCCTCACATCTTTTCTAGCTCCTCTTTCAGCCCTTGGTATTTTTCGAGATTCCTGTGTTCCGTCTTCCCGATGTTGCCGTCGCTCGGGATCGCTACATCTATCACCATCGTCGTCTTATGTTCTTTGTCAATTAACATGATGTCCAGTTGGTTAGCCATCATCAGTATGTCAGTCTGGATCTTAGCTCGGTCATTCTCAACCACCTTAGGAGTTGGGAAAACCTTTGACCTGCAACACTCAGCATTCCTTATGAGTAAGAAAAAAGACAAAAATAAAACCTTTCAGTCAGAACACAACGCAGAATTATTTCTAAATTTGTGAATTCAGAAGTAAAATTTGATAATTGGAAATTTAGAGAATTCCATGAGTTTTGACTCATTAATAAATTGACAATAAACTTAGTATATAACTTAGTTATTTTGCCTTCTCATCAAAGGAGACTTTTCTGTCTTCACCAGCCCTCACGTCTAAACTGTGGAGCTGTCACTAAAAACATTATCATCTGATTTACTAACCCTAAAAGAATCTGGCCTGCACTTAATCATTTAGATGTGTTTTTTTAGCAGGACCGGACCACGAAGTTTAAATCTGCATAGCAAGGAACCCTCCTCAATGAGTACGCTAAGTTAGGAATTGTTCATGATGTCCTTTATTTTCGTCCCTTGTGTTTTCCACAGGGGGAGTATGATCGAGGCGTGAAGGACTGCGACAAAGCTTTGGAAGTGTGCAAGGACAGTCGCAGGGCTCTGTACAGGAAGGCGCTTTGTTTAAAGGGGCTTGGGAAGTACAGAGAGGCTTACAACTGCACCATGGACTGTATGCTCATTACTCGTGTGGTGAGAGGAGATGCTGATACATCTAGGAAAATGCTGTCAGAAGGACCTCAGTGTTAATCTGTTATTTTCATGCATAGCACTGCTTTTTAGAGAAGGATGTTCACAAGATAATGAAGGAAAAGTGTCACTTGGTTTAAATGTCTCACTTTGATTCAGATATATTGACCACTATTGGATGGATTGCTATAAAATTTTGTTCACACATAATACCATGCATTAGACTCTTCTTGTTTTTGGGGCTTTTAGTCATATCTCATGGCCTTCATATCAGAGAATTTGCTCAGTAGTCATAAACAACTTCTGTTACCAAGTTGATTATCTCTCAGCTTGGAATGGAGAAATACTAATATTTGTGCACTTGGTTAGCTTGGTTGCATGAACAGTAAATGCATTTTTCAAAGCAAGATTAATAGGGGGGAAAAGGAGCAATACAACCTTTGTGGATCAATTTCAAGACACAGACTTCTATCTTATGCAGATGAATCATTTGTCCTTTTTTCTGTTTAACTCTTTGTAGGACAAACAAGTGAATGAGCTCGCACAGGAGCTGGCCATCCAACTGGGACTAAAAAATCGAAAGCCCTACATCAGCGCAAAGGTTAGTAAAATGATAATTGTTTATATTTTATTCACTGAGGAATGCAAGTGAATAATGTTAAAGCATCCGTCTGTTTCTGTGTCTGTTGACTGCAGCCAATGTTTGAATCTATTATCCAGGGAACGATCTCCGACTTTCATAATGAGAGTTGCCTACACACTGTAATATATTTAATGACACCTGGACCTACCAGTTGAAGATCTGCTGTTAGACACTTTTGTATGCTGACTTGTTTCTCAATGTGATGTGCGGCTATTCTGACCTGTGTTTGACCACTATCAATTAGAACTGCTGCTAATTAGGGGCTTTCCAGGAGACAGGATACAGGGGATCTTTGTTTAAAATAGGTCAGACACTATTTGAACAGCCACATTAACTAGTTATGATAGCATCCTTACATTTGAGTATTATGTTTGCATGTGCCACATATCCAATGAAATGCTTTTAAGCAATATATGCATGATGTGTGCAGATAGCTGACAGGACTATAATTGCTCTCTCTGGAATATTAAAGGACGACTGTCCTTTGGGGAGAGGAGTGAGTGGACAGGGTCTGAATTTCCAGTGGAGATCTTTGGTGGATTCTGTTTTTCGTACTTTGCTTTTGTACTGAATAAATCCAAGTTGATCATTTTTGATCTCCTGAAAGACACTTCTCATCTCTTGAATTTATAATCTTTACTCGTCCAAATCTTCAGATCAGGCCGTTTAGGCCCATACGAATTAATCTCTAATGTGTTGGTAGTGCTAATTTGGATCTCTCAAGAAAGGGACCAACGTTAAGAAGTTTAACAACAAAATAATATAGCAACAATGTAAAGTAACCAAACCGTACAAGAAAAATAATAATAATGGATTTGGAATTAAACAAAAATCACATCTGCACTGTAAACAATCAATGAATGCTTACTTCAAAATCGTCTAGTTGAACATGTTTATCTGGGACACTGATTTTAGTTAACACTTGCTTTAGAGAGCGATCTTATTCCTGTCTTCAGAGAAAAAGTTATGCAAATACACGAAACACAAATGTGGTACGTTATTTCCTGCAACTAATACTATTTAAAGAAAAATAGCATCAAAGAGTCAACATTCTTCAATTTCTTTTACCTTTATTAATTTCCACAGCTCAGAAATTAGGGAAATTAAAATTAAAATTTTTATTCTTTAATATTGATGCATTAAGAAAAAATTGGGCTCCAGCAGAAAGGGCAATATGAAAGATTGACACCTCTAATAAAAGTTCACGCCGTCTAGAAAGTAGTGCAGTTGGCAGGCAGGGAGTTCCAGTCCTCTGAAATGATGCCAACGCGGAAGTAACTTAAAACTGCAATCTATCAAAAGGCCACCAGGGGGCGACCGTTTTGGTGTCAAAAGGACTTCCGTCAATGGAGAATTCACCAACTTCTCACTTGATTTCTAACCTCAGTAAACATTTTCAAAATGTGTTTATTGTCTCAATTGCTAGTGTAAAGCCTTCTTCAATGAAGTATGATGTTCATTTGTGAAATTTTGGCCTCACTGATTTTATATTTGAAGATAAAGCAGGGTATGCATTAGGGCGTGGCTACGTTGTGATTGACAGGTTGATTGGTTCACAGGTTCAGGAGGGCGCCTCATGCTCCTCCTGATGCCCATATAAGTAGAATCTGTGGGGGGTTTTTACCCGGCATGCACCGGAAATTTTCAAGATGGCGCTGCCCAGATCCGAAACTATTCACTTCCAAGCAGCAGTCCACAAAACAATGGGTGACGTCACGGATGATACGTTCATTTTATATACAGTCTATGGCAGTTGATTAAATCTGTCAAAATAGCACAGTTCAACCACTAGATGGAGACAAAGACCGTGTGTTCGCATTGAGGACGACGAGGCAGGCTATCTGCAATTCATCCTCCATGCCATGTAAATAAATGGAAGCTGGCTTGAAACGACTCAAAAGGATCCAGAGACATTGGAGTAGCTGTTACTAGGAATATTATGTGACCAGACACAACTTTTAACTATTAAAACAGCGAAGGTATGACATAGTTTGTAGTTGTAAATTTACAATGGGAAGTTTGTTTTGATTTTTCTTTGACGGTTTATTCCATGAGTTACGGTGTGTCATATGACTATATTCGTGCTTGTTTAACTGCCCTGAGACGTTTTAATTTATAGGGGGCGCTGTTGCCCCCGCCGGCGGGGTAGTAATCTTTTTTAAGAAAGTAAATGTATTCTGAATACACCAATTTAAACTGAAGCTATAACGGAATGCAGTTACTCGTATTTTGTATTTTAAATACGTAACGCCTAACTCCCCAACCCTTCTTATACAGGCCATTGCACAGTGACACTGAAACTGTTTGACGACTTGAAAGGAATCGACCTCACACTGCGTCAATCATGTTTGCGTACAAACAGCGAAACTACTACTGCACTACTATGAGACATGTTCGGTTTTACGTAACATTACGTGAATGCGGCTTAATTTGTCCCGTTGCACTGTAGCCAAAAAAATCCCACACGGTTGACTTCAAGCGTTTATTCAGAGGGAGTAGCTCTTCCTCTTCCATGCTTTTTTGGGACGCCTCCGTCTGCAACTGCACGGACCGAAAACAAAGCAACACAATGGTGACACGCGGTCTCACTTTGTTTTCGTTCCGGGCGAGTTGCGCTGATGTACCAGTATCGTTCCAGCATAATATTTTCTGGAAATTGACGGTATTTAGGACACGTTACGATTAACTAAGCGTAAAGTTTAATACCGCAATTAATCATGAAAACGGGTAATCGTGACATCCCTAGTAACCAGTAGCAGTGCCCAGATTGAATTTTGTGTTATATTTTACAGTCCACCAGAACAATATGTATCACCATATTGGCCAATGTAGACATGATGCAGAGTTGTCCTTATTCGATCCTTAGTGATAAGTAACGCCACCTGCTTTTTTTCCCTCTCATGTACACTGTGTTAACTTGTCTTTTTCAGGAAGGTGGACTTACTATAAGAGGCTCTGCAAATGGAAATATAGCTGCTGAAACCATCCAGGCAAGTTCTACATTGTCTCTGTCATTCACCACCATACAATCAAATAATTAAAAAAAGTATATTTCCTACAACGTTCCAAATCGCAACATAGACCAGCAAACAGATTTTAAACCTTTCAGCTGACTCTGATTCAGTGTCACAAAACGCCTGTTTTTACTACTGTGTTCATTTGCCTTCACTCACATCCTCAGATATTCTCTGATTCTCTTCAGGCCTTCATTTTATTTGTGCTTGATAGTAATTTAAATGCTTCTTTTCATCTCAACTCCAGGTGTCTGGTGCTAATGTAGGAAATGGTATAAATCCTTTAGGTGGCATCGCACCAGGTGAGAATCCTTGACTGTCACTTGATCAGAAGTGTATCGCATTAACAATACAAGCATCACGTGTGTGCTCCACGTCTGTTGTCATGGTTAAGTTCTTGAAAACAGAATCAAGATCTACATAATTGAGTTGTTTTCTTCCCTCGTGTTTGTCTTCAGTCAGCTTTACCAGCATGCATCCTTACTTCCATCCCTCCATAACTCCTAACTGCCACCAGCCTGCTGTCGCCTCAGTACTTGACACTTTTGAGGACTCCGAGGTGATCGGAGATGACTTGGACAGCCTTCTCGACTGCCTCCCTAATGAGCATGAGCCAGCTGAGGTAAAGTCACTTTTTGTGCTGCGTTTGTCTGTACAGACCACCATCAGTTTGTCAAGACTTGAATTTTGCTTTCGGTCATTATGTTGTGGTGATGCATTTAAAATACAGATTTAGAAATATTCTCAAAATGGGAAGCTCCACTATGTGATATTTCAAGATACGTTTATGCTGCCAAACAACATCTGCTAGTGACTGAAAATCAAACACAGAACACAAAAACAGCATTGGCAAAAATGGAAGTCATAAAACTCCGTGTGCACTTGTCATTTAAATTAAGAACTCAAATTCAGCTTTAATCTTACAGTCTTACTTCAGACCAGTGAGGTCAATGTTTAAGGCTGAGTAGATTATGTTATGTCAGACAAAAACTCATCTGGGATTAGTTGTTTTTTTTTTTACCATTTTTACAATTTTAAATTTCCTCTCATTTATTTATATGTCAGTGTTGACTAGTTGTTTGTATTAATTAACTTATAGATGATACTTGTGGTCTGGTTTTCATCTGAATTACATGTATGGATGGAGCTTAAAGGTGAAAGGGGGTACACAAGGGAAAGAGGAGTTACAGGTCAAAGGTTCTGAGCTGTGAATAATCAAATGTCTGCCAAAATATACATATTTATTGTACTAGTTGCTCAAAAGAAGCTAAATGTATGTCAGCATAGAGGCTGTGTCATGTGTAATTAACCACATAACAAAAGCCTCATTCATAGGCTCATCTTGTCTGTCAAGGGATAAATCCTGAGTATCATTTTTTTATGTAGTTGTAAATTCTCATTACACTTGATTGTTTTAGTGAATAAAGAAATCAGAATTATGTTGATTATTTTTAGCCAAAATCCATCAAAATCTTTAAATGAAATAATCAAATTCAGCCAACGTGACACTTTGTTGAAGTTTTTTCATTTACCTTCATTCTAGTTTCTTTTTCCATGTCCACATCCAGGCTGCATTCTCTGTCCCCAGCAGGACAACCACCAGCACACACGCCATCCCTTCAGCCCTGCCCACCCTGCCCACCCTGCCCACCCTGCCGACCCTGCCCACCCTGCAGACCCTGCCCACCCTGCCCGCCCCAACACCCCAGCTACCCCCAGCCTTCTTCACTTCAGCAGTCAGCACACTTAACTGCCTGGATTCGCTCACAAGTGGTTTGCACAGCACACTGGATGCCCTGGATGACATCTCGCCTTCGCAGGGGCTGGATGCCTTAGATAACTTCTCTTCTGGAGTCACAGGCGCTCCGAACCTAAGTCTGACCTCCACGGCGCTGGATGCTCTGGATGATCTTGAATCCTTGGATGACTTGTTGGACTCAGTGTCAAGTGTTGATGTTGTGATGGAAGTTAAGGAGTCCAAAACATACCTGGACACTGAGGAAAAGTCTCTTGATGATTTGCTTGATGAGCTAGATTCCATTGACTCCATCTCTGATCCAAGTGGTCAGAGTGGTTATGTCTCTAAAATTGGTGTGAATGCTGTGGACCAGCTTGACACCTTCGATGCCTTGGACTCGTTTCCCTTTGTGGAAAGAGGGTTGGCAGCTTTGCCAGCAGTCTCCATAGAGGGAATGGGTCTAGACCTGCTTTCCAATTTCAGCTCCACTGGTGATTATAATTTATTGGTAACTCAATATATCATTGGCAAAGCAGGACGCCTGTTCATTTAGCTCACATGTCATAACAGCTAAAATTAGATAGACCTTTTAATATAGTGTATGTTTCTTGTCAACTTTTAAGAAAGTAAACACTTTGAGCATTTCATGACCCATCTATATATCTGTTTTCTCCCTTATTTGAAATACCATATTCATGCATGTTCTTACACTCCTCAGGTGTCACAGGCTCTTACAGTGCTGTCACTCCAGTAATCCGATCTACTAACACCTACAAAGTAAGACCTATTGTCTGGCTTGTGTTACCAGCTGTTTTTTGTCTGTTTTGTTGGGATTAACTGAAATCTTATTCTTACCATGGCAATAAAGGAGAAGAGTAACCAAGCTTCAGCTACAAGCTCCAACTCTCTGTCCAAAACCCACGAGTTCATGCCTGCCTGTTCTGCCTGTTTCCCTCGAGAAGGTACGTTAGCACTCCAGCCCTGTTTCAAATGTTCAGCAAGGTGCAGCTACAGTAGCTGTAGTGTAATAAGTCATCATACTCATCCCACTGCTTTTCATCTGGTGATGATTTACTTTCCAGACAGTTGAATGTTATTTAATCTGCCCTGTTGTGAGCACATCCTAAAAGCAACTTGTGGTTTGAACTGCTTTATGAAGACAAGCAAATGTGTGAAGTCCTTAAAAGGTCAAGGGTCGATCAAAGTGCAAAGATGAATCCAGATTATGTTAATGAAGTTATGAACTCATTGTGTTCATTTGCTGATTTTCAGAAATGTAAATCATCCAGTCTCATCCTCACTGTTTACCAATTGAATATCTTCTAATTTAAAATAAATATTTTTTCTCCTTCCACTTTTTTTGTTCAGGTAAAGGGATATATACTTATGTTCACAAGCCAGATCTGGTCCACAGCTGTGAGAAAGACATTCTGTTATGCAGACGAACAGCTGGGTTTTTTTCACAGTGGACCAGAGTGCGACCGCTTCCTAGCTGGAAATCCTTTACTGGACCATATGTCATTTGTAAAGGTAAGAATCTCAAAATCATTGTTGACTGCCATCAGAATCTTTTGTGATGTATCGGCCATTGCTCATTATGGTAGGTTTAGCAACTTGTATGTATCATGACAACATAGGGTGTGCTGTTTTGTTGAATCACAGTGTTCCTACTCTTTGTTTTACTGCTTGCTGTCAAGCATGTGAAGGTTTGGGGTCACAAATGTCAACTGTATGACTGAAGTAATGTCAGCAGTGAAGGACTCAAGTTGTTGTTGCTTTTTCAAAGACATAAACATTTATGGATATTTTTTAGTATTTGACATGCTAATATATTGCCTTTGGAATGTAAGCCTAGGGGTTAACGTTTCAAGATATCACACTGAAGGTTAAGGTCACACATTTCTTGTTGTAAAATGTATGACCTGACAAGACTGTTGGTCTGACGTCGAAAGGGAAATTGTAGTCAATCATTTGTTGGGCTGTTGGGGAGAACTTCCCACAGAGCAACTTCACATTGGGCTGGGGATCGTACAATTCCGAATTAGGAAAACAATACTTTATACTCAATTAAACTTTATATGTATAGCTCTTTTCATACACTGTAGTGTAACACAAAGTGCTTTACATGGTCAAAAACAAACAAACAACTCTGTTAATCTGTAAACCAATTTAATCCAATCCTTGGTAGTTTTGGGAAGTTAACCTCTTTATAAGGCAACTTTCTTCACTGTGATTGATCAGAAACAGTTGGGTATGAGGCAACTATGGACAAATGAATTCATGCCAGTCCTTTAACTACTGAAGTTCAATGGCTGTGCAGTTAATGAGGGAACTTGTAATAAAAATGTGAGTTCAAACAGTATTTTCTTGCATGTCCAGAGCTGACAAATTCTGTGGATGGCACGTGTAAGTACGGAGAGAAATGCAACTTTGCCTTCAACCAGCTGGAGATTGACGTTTGGACAGAAGAGAGAAAGGGGTCGCTGGTCAGAAAGTTGCTGTTTCAACCAGCAGCAGCCAAACACGATCCAGTAAACGGCATTCTACGACTTTTGGATGAACATAAGGGCATGTTCCTGTTCATCTGTCAGGTTAGTACTAACCCCAGCACTTATATTGTTTATATTATTATCATTTTACAAACATTTAACATACTCTGTTCTATTGAAAATTAAGGTGTACAATAATATTGGTTCAGTAATATTGTAAAAGAGTGAGGGAACCATACAGATGCTGTTTAACCTTTTTTGCATTAAGTAAATCCCTTTATGGTCTTTTTTTATGGAGGATTATAAGTGACTAATTAATACATACATTCATACATAAATGCTGGTATAAATGTTCAAAATAATAAAAGAATGAATTAACAAAAGCTGTGATCTAATGAGGAATAAATATCATTTTATTTATTTGTTTCTACTTTTCCACTGTTATTTACATCCATGTATCTACATTTCTATTTTTATTCATTTATTTATCTTTCTATTTCTACTTATGTGTATGTCTGTGTATCTTTGTTTATTATGTTTCTGTTTATTTTTCTGTAAATCCACATTTCTTTTTATTTATTAGTCAGCATGGAATACAACTATACTATTTTGGATTGATCTATTAACATTAATTTATGAAGACAGTCATCCTCTGCAAATGTGTCCTTTTCTGTTATTGGTCCTTTTTTCTCTTTTGGTTTCAACTTCTACCTTCTATTTTTCTAGACATGCTATGACAGTGAACCACAGATCATCAGTGAGCGGTGCAAAGACAATCCCACAATCTGCTTGAATGCACGCCACCCCTTCGATGCCAATAAGTGAGCGTGTTAACAGCATACATGTCACTTGGTTTCCTCACCCACTTGTGCTCACTCTTTCAACACACTTTGATTTTCTCCTCTGTGTCCGTCAGGTGCCTAGCATTCGTGGCGAGGGCCAGTGTGAACTACAGAAAGATCCGCCCGCTGAGCGTCCTGTGCCAATTGGATTTGTGCCGCCATGCTATCCGGTACGGCTGCCAGAGAGAAGACAGCTGCGCCTATGCCCACTCCGTCGTCGAACTCAAAACCTGGAGGGTGCAGCGAGACACAGGTACAGACATGTGCAGTGGAAAGAGTGGTTGAATTTTATTTAACACTGAAGTAGTGCTGGTTTTAGATGGTGGTGAGATGGCAAAATATCCAGTGCTTATGAAAACAACACATTTGGTTGACATTTGATATTTTTAAGTTGCACTAATTAGCCAAATGTACTGCTTGGCTGGAACGTTTTTTCTGTTGATCAGAATTAAAAGACAATATTTAAACCACTGAGAGTCAGGGTTGTAAAATTAAACATTTTTATAGGTAACGTTGTAGATGGCAGTCCCTCTTAATGTTTTTCTAAAAATGTTTGTGTTTGTGTGTTTGTGTGTGTGTGTGTGTGTTTGTGTGTTTTACAGGTATCAGTCCTGATGAGATTGTGAAAGTATCGACCACTAATCACGAGAACACGTTCAAACAGAAAGTGAATAGAGTAAGAAATTATTTAATCTTTTTTCAGTGTGTGTTCATGTGTAATTAAATTTGTCTTTAAGTGTGTATATGTATAAATATATTTATTATTATTATTATTATTATTACTATTAATTAACTATTGATAATTATTGGCTAATCTAACTTTTTTTTAAAAAGTTAAGTAAACCTGGTTTTGAGATTGTTACACATTTGATTTTGGCATATGAAACGTGAAAGATGAAGAAGACTGTTGTTGAATGTCTATCACTCTTATCATCTTATCAGTTGTCTGCTGGTGGAAGTGGTGGAGGTAAAACAAAAGGAGGTGGAGGAGCAGCAGCAGGAGGAGGAGGAGGAACAGCAGCAACAGGAGGCGGAGGAGGAGCAGGAGGAGGAAAAGCTGCAGCAGCAGGAGGAGTAGGAGCAGCAGCAGGAGGAGGAGGAAGAGCAGCAGCAGGAGGAGTAGGAGCAGCAGCAGCAGGAGGAGGAAGAGGAGCAGTAGGAGAAGGAGGAGGAGCAGCAGGAGAAGGAGGAGGAGCAGCAGCAACAGCAGGAGGAGGAGTCGGAAGAGGAGGAGGAGTCGGGAAGAGTCCAAACCTGAAGATGAAGTTTGTCTGTATTCAGTGCTGGCGGGACGGCCAGATTATTGAGCCAGACAAAACCCTCAAATACTGCAACTCCAAGGCCAGACACACGTGAGTAACAAGAATGAAAATGAAGGAAAATGTATCTAATAATTTGAGTTTCTTCAATTACAAAATTATCTATACAACCTAATTATAGATGGATCCCCTAAATTATCAGCTAAATACTTCTTGAACAAAAAGGTAAAAGGTTACATATAAAACTGGTAAATCACAGTTAGACATATTCATCTTTCCATCCATCCAATTTCCATCTCATATCCTGCTCTGGGTCACAGTGGCATCAGAGAAAGTTCTCTTTAAGTACTGTGAGGCCTTCCCAGGATTCCTCCACAGA
The DNA here is from genome assembly GCF_963691925.1 of Scomber scombrus. NCBI lineage: Eukaryota > Metazoa > Chordata > Actinopteri > Scombriformes > Scombridae > Scomber > Scomber scombrus. The sequence goes on from NC_084987.1 coordinate 20,683,948, forward strand.
GAAGTGTCCAGGAGTTATTTTTATCAGACCCCCAAACGACCTAAAGATCTTTTTCCAGATGTCTGACATCCTGTATTCCTCTCTAAATAAAGGATTAGCCCAGAAACCCTGCCAACCAAAATCAAATTTCAGCCACTTGTATCTGCAGTCTCATTATTTTGTCATTACCCACATTACTCGGACAGTGACTCAATCAGTGTCTTTTTAAAAAAAGTCAGATTACATCAATTAATCATTACATTTAATGTAAATAACAAAGGTGTACATCATCAAATAATGAATATTTACAGCAAATAAATGTAAAACCCAACCTTCAAATAATAAATATATATATCTGATAATGGAAAGCATTCTCCACTAGTTCATTATTTCAATATTGAATTTGTGTGTAGTTTGTATTTTGGACTGATGTCTTTTGAGTTGGAGCTTTAATCAATAAATGATTCATTCCTGTAATCTGACATTTAAAAAACTTCCATAGCTTTCAGCGTACGCACCAAACGCCAGACACACACATTTAGTGAGTAGCTGGTGATCATCGTGGAGCGTTTTGCAGCTAAAGACCCTGATATTTCCTTCAGGACTTGATACAGAACAAAAACAGCTTAAAGGAGAGTGAATATTAGACACATTACATACATTCATCGCATGGACAGTAACACACTGGCTTTAGTGACAGCACTATAACAATTGTTCTTCCTGAAATTCCGGTCAGTAAGCAACACATTACGCTCACAAGCAAAAACAACCGTTCAGGCCCTCTTCCCCCCTTTCCTCTGTTATGGGAGACGTGTGTTAATACCATGAAACAGCTCTAGTGGATGTTTGGTTGAACTGTAGTATAAAATGGTTGTCTCTTCGTGTTGATGAAAAAGAAGGAAACCACCGCTGACACGTCCCACTTGTATATTTAAAAGATTTTATTACAAAAGAAAACAGTGTCAAACATCCAATCTTGAGGGTGTCCCTGGTGCTGATCTGAGTCTCTCTCCCTACTCCAGTTTTAACAACACTATATATAGTTTCCTATCTCTAAAAACTCCACCTTCTGAACAATTGGTCAGTCAGGAAAAGACAGCCTCTGGCCCTTTAACTATACCTGGCTTTTAACCTTTAACCTAAGAAAAACCCTCTGGCCCATAAGCTATACCTGGCTTTTAACATTTAACCTAAGAAAAACCCTCTGGCCCATAAGGTAAACCTTGGTTTTAACCTTTAACCTAAGAAAAACATGTGTTTGCATGTTACAGGATGCCACAGTAAAGAGTCAGAACAGATACCACAGAACACAAATCACTGGTGCACTCAGTGTTTCTGTCCTCTTCTTGTGTCTTCATCTTCAGGTGGGCTAAAGACAGACCGATACTGCTGGTGAAGTCCTTGGAGAGAAGTAAATGGGTTCAGGTCCGACCGTTGCCACATGCCAAAAACTTCCCCGTGCAGTACGATGTAGGTTTACTTCCTCGGCTCTTATACACTTTAATACAAAGAGTACTTTAAATCAAGAACAGACTTTCCCACAGACTTTTTCCCCCCTACATTTTTGAATTTCTCTTTTAACATGTCTGATGCTTTAAAAATTCAATCTGCTGTTGTTGCTGAATATATCACATCTCTTGCAAATTTGTACTGCATATGTGACCTGTGTTTAACAGCATTTAGTTTTCTCCTGACAGGTGTGTATCCAGATTTTAAACAAAAAGAAATGTACCTACATTGGGAACTGCACCTTTGCCCATAGCCAAGAGGAGAAGGAGATGTGGATGTATATGAAGAATAATGACTGTGAGTTATTAAAATAAATAGTGTTTTTAAATCATTTAAACTGCAGGAAAACCCACCCAACCCTTTGCAGGCATGTGTACATAAACTAAACCAACCAGAGAACTTCACTTTGTTAAATTTGGCCTGTTGATGGTGCTAGATGAATACTTACTCCCTGCTGAATGTTACATTTGATTTCTTTTGGACTTATGACCTAAGCATTTTTCATTATTACAGTGTTTGTAATTGCTATTTCTCTATTTACACATCATATTTGGTTTTGAAATGTTGCTAAAATGAGCAAAAAATCTGGAGGAAAGAGCATGAGTATTTATTTGAAGAGCACCACACCCAGTTCTTTGGTTTAGATCTTGATTTGTTGTCTGACATACTGAACACCCTCATTGTGATAAGACTGTTATCTATGCCTGTAGTACGGGATATGCAGCAGATGTATGAAATGTGGCTGAGCTTAACCACCCAGAAACGCCAATCTGATGGAGCCGTGATCTCCCCTTCCATCTCAGAAGAGAAAAACATCGCCATGCCAACTGACTATGCTGAACCGATGGTGGGTAGTCCTTTTAATAGAAATTGTGCTTCCTGACAGTGCATCTGTAAGCAACAAGATAACCATGATGCTTTGGCTTTGTATTTTAGAGTGACCTCTACTGCCGTCTGTGTGGTAAGCACTCTAACAGCGAGCGGCAGTGGCAGCAGCACATCTCCACTGAGAAGCACAAGGACCGTGTGTTCAGCTGTGAGGGAGAAGACGAGGCTCTAATGTGGAGCTACCGATTTCCCGGGGCATGCTTTGAACTCTGCTCCAAGTAAGAGCCTTTCCAAGAACAGTTTCCTTCTGTAAATTCAGTCATCAAAAATTAGTAATTACAAAAACATTGTTGACACCTGCTTACGTCATAGGCTTTGCCGCAGCCTACACCACTGCTACTGATGTGGCTGTAAAATAGTGAATACATTGTTTTGAGCATCACACAACTCCTGTGAAATGACTGGTTTCACTATCAGATCCATCCAGATCATTCGGTCTGATAATGTTTAGCTGGCATTAACATTGGAGGTAGAATGAGGGAAGATACAAGTCAGATTGGATCAGGTTGTAACGTGTCGGAGGTCCACATAATGAAACAATGAGAAAGCCATTGACAAACATTTAAAATTCTTTCTCTGTCTTTTTGCATTGTAGAGGTTTATATCTACTGTTTTGCTAGAAAATCTTAACATAGAATTTTTCACATTAAAGTTGGATTTCTGTCTGTCCGTCTTAATGATTGACAGGTTGGATGGAACCTGTCCTGATAGCATGAGCTGTGACTACGCCCACAGCCCCGCGGAGCTGCAGGAGTGGACAGAGAGACGAAATTTGTTGCGACAGAAGCTGGCCAAAGCCCGGGAAGAGAGGCTCATCATGCCTGACGAATTTGACTTTGGAAAGTACAACTTTCTACTTCAAGACTAAGAAGATAGTTTTTTTTTATGATTAAAGACTTTGAGAGCCAATTTTTGTGACTGTCAAACTATCAGTGTCTTAAGAGTTTTCACAGCTAAAACCAAAACCAACCAGTGATGTGAGCAATAGCAATAGAATGAGAAATAGCAACCTGTTCAATTTATCAAAAGAACATTTTAAATATGAAACATACCATGTACTATTTACTTGAAATTGGTAAATATTTTTATTTTTTTCTAATAATGGTGTATGGAACTTTTTCTTTGGAACTTTGTCTGTTCAGCTACAAAAAAAAAAAAAAAAGCACTCATTGCTGTGAAACTTAGGCTCATGTTGGTGCCACTCTAAAAAACACAGCAGTCATATACACAGATACAGTTCATCACAGAATATTCATAATAGGTTAATATCATATACATAACCTTACCTGCAGCCTTAACATACTCATATCCATGTCATATCCTTGTAAAATGTCTGTTTTGTTATTTTCTGTTTGAGCAGGGAGTATTTTGAAGTGCTTTAATTGCATAGGTCACATTACTACTGTAAACATGGGGCATCTCAGTTGAATCATATGCTGATAAATGGAATATTTCCAGATATTTGCTTTAATCTCAGAGAGGATTTTCAAAGCCTTAACTATGCATTAAATACTCTCCGCAACCTGCTTTTTAAAGTTTTTCACCATTAGGCACAAATAAAAATGGTCATGTTCAGATCTGATTAGTACTCTTTCAAAGACATAATGTGTTTTTTGTGGTTTGATTCAACTTTCGGTATTTTTATTTAGGACATACTGTACATGTGTTTTGCAGGCTTATTTGAATCAGCAGAGAGGTGTTGGCCAAATTATTATCCTGAGACTTCATTCATTGTATAGCTTCATGAGAAGTAAAGCTTGTGAAGATAAGACCGGTAAGACCTGTGACTATACAATATATAGGCTGGGAATGCACTGCCTTTATCTAAATAAATATATTTATGCATTTTATATCCCATTTCTGCCTATGTGCTTCCATAGAGGACACTAAATTCTACACACTGAAGTACATTTCATTAAAACGGTGGTCTTTTGACATTTTACTCATAACACTGCAGTACTTCTACATATTGTACAGTGTGATATTGTACTACCTCCTCCACTGTCAGTAAAGACAATTGGCTTTATTTCACAGCAGACATTTTGTGCAAATGTGTTCCTAATTGCATGATTGATGGCTGCGTTGTCTCTCAGTGTTTGACAGTGATCATGCAGTCTTCGTTCATTTTATTATTGAAGCGTATGCTTTCCTTTCCGTGACCTCTTTGAAATATTCCTCTCCGCTTTCTCATGCCGTCATCTTTTCGGTGCATTACTCAAACAGACCACTAGGTGGAGCGGGGAGCTCGGGTTGTCCTGGCCTCGCGCCATAGCTTGTCCTCTCCTGGCTTCACGTGCAGCAGTGCGTGGGTTGAAATGTTCTCTGCAGCACCAGGTTGTTGTTGTTGTTATACCCACCCCCTGAGCTGTCATTGGCCTTTCAGTGTGACTGACAGGCTGTCATCCAATCAACAGCGTATAGAGGGCGCGGCTTCCCCTGTTCTTTACAGTACAAGTTGTTTGGACACATGCAGGCGTCCCCGTGATGCTACCCGCTACAAAGTTGGTTAAAAGTGAGTGAAGTCAGTAGCTGAGAACACACAGTTACAGTGACACTGCTCCTACCGCGACTGGACTCTTCTTTCAGACAAAAGCAGATACTTATATCGTCCATCATGACAACAACTAACCAAATGATTTTTGGAGACAAGAGCGACGTTCCTGATCTCCTCAAGTCCCTGGCTGAATATCCTGTCTGCTTCCCTGCATTTGATGACACAGGTAAGAAGAATATTTCCTCATATTCTGTCAAGCAGAGGAGTTCAGTTTGTTGTTTTATATTGTGTTTAGTACTGTAGGACAATTCTGAGGTACTTCTATTACTATTTCCATTGTATGCTACCTTACTCGTACTACCCCTCCCCTTTCCTGTTTTAATCACTTTAATATGCCTTCTTTTTTCTCATTGTTTAATTTTTACTAATAAGCGTTTGTTTTTTTAATACTTGTATTACTAGTAGACTTATTTCATTTATTATGTACAGTTAAGTTGGCTCTAAGCATAAGAATTTCATTACTGGTAATGATTTTGCTTTATTATCAGGTATACAATAAAACTTGAAGGTACACTTCTGAATGCAGCACTTTTACTCTAAACAGAGTATTTCACACTGTCACTACTTCTCTCTGCTACGGGTGTGAAGTATTATTACCATATACAAGCAGACAACTTCCGTGCTGATGTGTCGGCTTCAAAACACACACCCCACACAGCCCTTTTCCTGCAGTAGTCACTGTTAAAACCAACAGATATTGAGTGGATATATTAACACATTGATTGCAGATCAGATGTCCCTGATGTAGGATCATGTCTCCATGGCAATGTGTCCGGCATGCTCTGATCGACTCACAACATTCTCTGATGATCAAATGCAGCGATGTGTTTAATGTCTGTGGACTGTCTGCTGTTTCTCCAAGCACTCACAATATGTCAGGCTGCAACTGATGCAACAACACTGAAACAATCTTCACTCAGGGTTTCATCAGATCATCTCTTTTATGCACTCAGTTCTTGATGTATACTTTTTTTTGTGGCATTTTAGACTTCAGCAAAGGTCCTCAGCTGTAATTTAACCAGAGACTGTGGGACCAATAGGGAACCTTAAATGACTCGACCACAGGGAGAGTGGCCCCTTCTTTCTTAATTTTAAGATTTCAAGACATTAAATAAAGAAACGGCCAGAAATCTTTTATTGAACCTATCTAAAAACATTCAGCTTGCATAGTTTGGATGTTATTATTCAGCATTTGTATGCACTCTGCTGTGTTATCCCTAAAAGTGGCAGTTATATACCCCATCTATATAATGTAATTCATTCTACCAACTTCTACTCGTGCATGTGTTTATTATCAGTGATTTCGACACATTTGCATACATCACTAGATCAACTGTTATACCATCTTGTCTGTTGCGCCAGCTAATAATGTGATGTGACACTGATACGCCGCCTCGCTGTCAGCTCTTTCCTTTATTTGCGACCCATAATGATTGCATATTGTTTTCATCAGCCTCTCTGTGACACCCGGTTGTTTTATTCCTCACCTTCTTCTCAAGTTCAGCTCGTTTTTAAGCAGCATTTTCAGTGTAGATTCTTTAAAAACAGCATGCTCTAATGCATCATTGTTATTTATTATGACATTAAGACAACATTTTCTGCCACAGTCAGCACCACAAGATTTATCATGGCATTATTGATGATTGTCTTACAGTGTCACACAGGGAAGCTTTGAAGCTTTGTGAACTTTCTCACCATGCATTCAACACATTCACACTGTGGTGTTTGTAAAAATGGCTTAACAGCAAAGCCTCGCCGTGGACAAGACACTGAAATAAAAAAAACTGCTTCAATTTGCTGTTAAAGTTCTTGTGGTTTGATGAGATAGTATGAATGTTAATACAAACAAAACTGTATTCTCATTTATCCTGAAACAGAACTTAAACCACATTGCCAACTCCTGTCTGTGCTGCTTCTTGACGACAAATACATTTCCAGTAGTGTGAACAGACACTAGAGGGCAGTGAGAAGTGTTCATTCTCAGGTCCGGCAGATGTTTGCATGTACCGTGCACACAAAGCAGACACAGGCACAATGTTTTTCCTATTGTTATGAATAACAGCTGTGAATACTGTGAAGTGTGTTTTCAGCATGCAAAAGTACAAGTAAAGGGCACTGAACATAATTCAAGGAATGTTTTGTGGTTGTGGTGCTACACACACAACCAGACTGGCACATCAATATTGATCCAACAAACACAGTCTCAACACATTAAGTACCAATTTCACCCTCCAAACTCTAAGCTAGTGCCTTCACTGGAAAATTGAAAAGTAAAGTATACTAATAACAGTCAAAAAATGATAGATTCTCCTATACACCAATCAGTCCGTTCAGTCCCAGTACTGAAACCTGGGCTTTGGGTGTCGACTGATACCCAGTACAAATCTTATACCAGTGTAATTAATAAGCTGCATGCCTCACTGCGTTGAAGAGATTGGGATCATTCTTTAATGTGTAAGACAGACTTAAACATTGCTTTCCTAACTTTGTAAAACAAACTGTAACAAATGCACACATAAATATAAATGAACTAAATTGTTATTTATTAAAATAATGATACCGGATACTAGATCAGCCCATTGTCACTGATACCCGATCCAGCTGTTTGAGTCAAAATTGAACTACCAGTATCAGTATTGGTGTTCATGAATTTATAATGACAATTGGCATGGAATACCGTATACTGTGTTATTAAGTATTAGTATGGAGTTAGGACACAGCTGTAGTCTATGATGCCAGCAGACTGTTAACATGACAGAAATGTAACATCTTAAAGCCTTGAAATAACATTTGGACTGCAACGAAGGGAGATACAATTTAAAGATAATATAATGTACAGTTACACACACACACTTTACACTATCAACTATACTGCATTAAAATCTATACCTTGTGTGCAGCATAATGTCAAACTGATGTTGTTATTGTGGTGGACTTGTGGGGGGGGGGAATCTGTGGAGGGGGACATTCAGTTCGAACATCGTGTACATGAGCCTAAATATCTTGCTGAGGAGAGCGAGACACACTCGCGCGCTCACTGCACGGATGCAGGAGAGGACTCACTGTCGCGTGCGATGTTGCCGCGCGTGCACGGAAAACGTGAGATGTTCCTTTTGTTGTAGGACTGCAGGCGTTAAATGTGCAAGATGTTAACAAAGTGTGAAATAATAAGCTCATAGGACGACGTCAGTTATGTTTTTAAATATTAAAAATAATAAAGTATTACTTTACAGTTTAGTGACTTATTAACTGATGTGGACAAAACATTATAGCTTCATAGAATCATTTAAATGGTAACATAATAGCTGTCTGATAAAGGATCTGTACCTGCCAGCTGTTAGAAGGAAGAAGAGCTCGAGCTCGCATTGGGCTGCACGTGCTTGAATCCACGCCCCTAGACAGATTGTACATTCACGTGAGAGCAGTTGGAGCGGTGGCACGTGTTTGGCCACGAGTAACAGAACAGAACAGAAATTCCTTGAACAAGCGCAAGGGGGCGTGTGTGTGCGCGCACGACAGTGTATGCAGATGCAGACTCTTAAGTGTGCAAATGTCAGATTTCATTTAGTCCACATTGTATGCACTCTGCATCTTTTTCCTGCAATTTGCATGCACGTTTAGTGACACTTTCCTATTCCAATATATTCATATTCAGGCTGCACGAGACCTTATGTTCTTGTTGCGGTGCACATTCCCCGCGGGTGGACTGCACAGTGTTTTCCACGCACAGATTGAGTCTCCATGTGGACATTATGCAGCCAATGAGCCGTCGTGGATCCACCACACCGTCAAACAAAGACGCACACACATACACACACAGCTGCTGAAATACATATTCACACAGACAGCGCGGGCAGCCAATCAGCTTCTACTATAGTCGGAGTGGGCGGGACCTGGACTCATGAATTTGTACGGAGCGCTCTCGGTGGACACGGAGGACACAAAAGGCGACTGTGTGCTGTTGTTTTTGCGTCCTAAAACGTTTATGTAGACAAACAAGCCTAGAAAGGAGCAGAAGTTTTTTTTTAAAAACAAGAGACGACCATATTGAGTTTGTTTGTGTTGCTTCCTGTCAGACGAAGCAACTCTCGGTACCGCAGGAACATCGTTTGGTGTGAGGTTGACAGTCAGGAACAATGTCTGGCAAAGCCGCGGTAGCAGTGGGACTTAAACCCGGCGGTAACGTTAACGTTAACGCTGCGGCAGCTCCACAGAAGTCCTACCCTTTTGTTTTAAAGAAGATTATGGACATTCCCCCTCCTAACATCCTGGAGGAAGGCGACGACGGTAAGAACGACACGGTTTAAACCCCTCGTTCAGTTTTCGACTTTGTTTCTGTCTGTTCTGCGAGTTTGTCTCTGTTGTTATTTACTCAATGCGCACAAACTAACATGTTTATGTGGAGGACCGTCAGTTAAATTGGATGAAATGACTTGGCTGTGAATCATGTGAGATTAGGACGGACGTGCCATATGTTGCACGGCGCCAGTTTAATCCGAGGCTGCGAGGAAACAAAAAAGAACAAAAAGTTCCAACTCCTCTGCGCTGCTTTGCCAGCAGCGCACACTCACTGTAAAGACACCTGGCGACAAAGACAGTGCTGGGCTTCTTATTGCACACATTTGTCTGATGTTATTTGGTCCCTAGTTTGTGTCCTGGTGTTTTGTGTTCTTGAAGAGCTTGTGTGGAACAAGCAGTACCAAGCAGTACCCCCCCCCCCCCCCCCCCCCTCTCCCCCTTCATATTTTGCTGTACCATTCCTCGTTCATTCTCTTGTTTCCCCTAAACCTTTCATGGAGGCATCTACTCCCTCAATTTGAATCGTATATAGACAGACCCTCAATTTGTTACCCATCTTTTGTTAACCCCCTTTTTTGTTAAATGTCACACCACTGCCACACCTCCTCTTTCCTGACTATTTCCATCAGCTTTTCCCGTGTGTGTGCACGAGACTCCCTGAACGGACCCTCGTAGTCATGTATGCACATTTCACTCACAGCACGCATGCGTTTATTTATCTCCTGTCCCCCCCCCCTGTCTTTAAATGCAGAAATCGAGAAGGAGAAGCTGTGCTCATCTGAGGATGTGGAGGGAGGCGGGGCCGGGGCAGCCAGTGCCGTTGGAGGTTCCAGAGTAGTTGGCGGCAGCGGCGGTGGAGTATCAGCCTCCCTGACCCCAGCTATTTGGGAGAAGACCATTCCATACGATGGGGAGACCTTCCACCTGGAGTACATGGACCTGGATGAGTTCCTCCTGGAGAACGGGATCCCTGTGAGCCTGGAGGAGGAGGAGCTGCAGAAGACTCTGACCTCAGTGGGATTCAAAGGCAAATGCATCCCCAAGGTTATTGCTACAACCACTATTACTCCTTCTGCTGCAGCCTCTGTCTCTGCCCCGGCATCTCCCCACTCGGCTTCCGCCACCTCGACGGTCACCTCGGATGCAGAGGAGCCGGTGACAGTCACTACGCTGCAACCAGCTAAATTAGAGGAGGAAGAAGAGGAAGAACAAGAGGAAGAAGAGGAAGAGGAAGAAGAGGAGGAGTCTTTGCCCGAGGAGGCAGCACCAGTTGAAACAGTGGAAGTAAAGGAGAAGAAAACAAGTGAGTAATTTAGATTTATTGGGTTTGTTAAACATTTGGATAGCTTAGGGGGATTCTTTGTGGATGTTTTTTCTTTTTTTTTTTTACATACATTTCCTCTTTATTTATGATAACTTGTTGTTTTTATTCCTCTTTTAGTCTGTTCCTTAAACTTGTTATTTCTTACTTAAGAAAAATAATTCCTTCAGGCACATACTCTGACATGATGTATTTATAAGCTGAATACTGGACCCTTTCAGCTGCAGTCTGTAGTTGTATAGTTGTACTGTGTAGTTGAAGTTGCTCTAACCATGCAGATGCTGCTGTAACATGAGCTAAGAACAGCATATATAGACACAGAGCCGAAACATTGACCTTTGAGCACATATAGCTTTTATATATTTGGCACGTGGCCTCTAACAAAGACCACTACTCACCACTGTGACCTGTTAATGCTTCATGTCTCCACATTTTCCCCCAAACTAAAAGTTGGTATCGTCAGGACTTTGTTGAAAAATATCTAAGCTCAGTCCTAATCAAAATGCAGTGATCTAATGCAAAGCAATTTCTCATTATACCTGTAGATCGTAATGCTGGCGAGCGTAGGTCACCCTCCCCTGCCGACCCAGATGCCATCGAAGTGGACATTAATTTCCAACCGGATCCCACAGACCTGGTCCTGTCCAGCGTGCCGGGGGGAGAGCTGTTCAACCCACGTAAACACAAGTTCTCTGACGAGGAGCTCAAACCGCAGCCTATGATCAAGAAGGCCAAGAAGGTGTTTGTTCCTGAGGAGCAGAAGGTAGGCTGGTGTAATAATTTCTACAGTGTATATCAGGCACCAAAGAAACAGTAAATATCATAGTAACCAAAAGCTTGATATATAGGGTGACAAATGACATTAAATGCCTTCATTCAGGGCACGTAGACTTACAGAATAGTGTTGGCTATGAGATCCACAGTCACCAGATCTCAACCCAGCTGAAGGCTTAGATTTGGGAGTAACATGTTAAAATCAGACATGAAATGTGGTATTAGAGAGAGTAGACAGTAGACAGCCTTAATTGTGTTTCAGGGGACATTTAAGGTACAGCTCAGTGCTCTGGTCAGTGAAGATTAAAGCTTTTCAAATAGAATGATGGTTTGTTGTTTGTAGATTAGAGACCAAAGATGGGGGGAGGGTTTGAACAACACAGATGTTCATTTGTTTCAATTCACTAATGTTGGTCAACCACATCTCTACCATTTCTTTTCATTTATCTCTTTTTCATTCACTCTCATTCCCTCAGGATGACAGATACTGGTGCAGGAGAAAGAAGAATAATGTGGCAGCCAAGCGTTCTCGCGATGCGAGGCGGCTGAAGGAGAACCAGATCACGGTGCGTGCCTCCTTCCTGGAGCGGGAGAACGCTGCGCTGAGGCAGCAAGTGTCTGAGCTGCGGAAAGACTGTGGTCGCTGCAAGAACATTCTGACCCGATACGAGGCTAAGTACGGCCCGCTGTAAAGAACTTAGAATAAAATCCAAGAAGTGTCAATGAGACAAAAGCAAAACTTCCTTCCCCGCAGAATTCAACACAGATACAAACACCAAGGGAATCAAAATTTGCACTGTTGTCTTTGCTGACCTCCAGTCACTGTATCATGCTCCAGCTCCACCTGACGCTGGAGTCTTGGATACAAACTGGCAGGCAGCGAGGCAGTCTGGGAGTGGTGGTCACAGGAAGGCCTGTGGAGAGCGCCTGGCTCCTACACTCTGAAAGGAAGGGGACGATACTCCCATGGTCAAACACACATGGAAAACATGGTCTGTTTAAAGATGATTTTTGAGAAAATCAGGAAATATGAAAAGAGCAGGTTGGTACAAAAGAATCACAGGTTTTTTAAATACTACACAATTCAGTTTTTATCACTGCACAGCACTTCTTCTTAGTGGACCAAAGCATGAGTAACGTCAGTCGTGTATTTAGAACGGTGCACACTTCCCGTCCCTAACTTTTCCTTGTGTTGCACTTATGTTTGTGTCTGTACGTCTTTTTAAAATACTCCGGCTGAGGCTCAGAAGAAGGATGATGATTCATTCATCATGTGATAGGAGAGCAACAGATGAATACAGGAGCAGGAGGGAGATTGACAGTTGTACTTCAGCCTGAAGAGAGGGGAAGTAATGACCTTAGGTCAGCAGAGGAGAAAGGGAGGAGAGTCTGTCAGTGACGTGATTCAGTCACAGTTCTTCCTTCATGCACGCCTCCGTGCACACAAAAAACAATTTGTGTGTATAGCCATCTCCCTGCACCACATAAATGTGCGTAACTCAGTGTGTAATCCATTTTTGCACTTTTTCTTTAATAAACAAAAAAAAAAAGAATATAGCAGTGGCAGGTGTCTACCTTAACCACAACCAATGTGGGAGACACAGTAGCTTATTAAGAAAAAAAAACATGCATGATCCACAGTTTAAAGCTACTGTGCTTCAGTTTCCTTTTCTACTAACCTCAGATCAGCTTAAAGAGCCCCACAACAAGATTTTATTAAAGAAGACAAAGTTGGGGTTTTCTGTAAAAGATGATGTTTTTGTTTTTTTTAGCGTTGATGAATGAGCAGTAGAGTTTTGTCCTGCAGGTCACTGTCAAAGGCTTAGGTTTGATGATATCCAGGGCCCTCACAGGTGGAGGGGTATGTTTATATGTAGGGATGTTTATTTTACTGCACACTGCAAGTAGAGGGCGCTAGAGCCACTGCGTGCCGAGTCATGGTGTAGTGATGGCTGGATTGTGTGTGTGTGTGTGTGTTTTGTTTGGGGTTTTTTTCTCAAAGATTTAGCCAGGCCCAAAGTTGACTGCTTCTAAATCTTGTAAATAAATGATTGTCTCACAGTCGTTATTTCCTAAAACAGGGATTCAGACTGTGCGTTTTATTATTAACCCAATGCTATTCCTTATATTTGCCAAATAGTCAATGAGTGCTGTATTTATTCTGATGGTAATAATGCATCTGTTGATTGTGATGTACAACAATATGTCAGATTATTCTATTTCCTTTTGAGGAACAATACTTCAAATGAAACCAATGACTAAGCAGGGACTTTAATGGGTAAACTGTGCTTTTGGATGTTTGTTTTAAAAACAGATTTATATGGTTATATGGGATTCATTTTCTCTCTATATATATATATATATATATATATATATACACAGTATATACATGTGTCTAAACATTCAGAGAATAGGGCACACTCTTATTTACCTCATCCAACACTTCCTATTTTGAAAGGTTAAGAGTTCAGCAGGGCTACACAGTGGTGTTGGTTGAAGCAGACAGCACATACAAAAACGCAGCTTGGTTCCATTTGGCAAAACCTCGAATCAGAGTTGATGAATTGAGTTCTTTTTTTGCCAAAGCAGCTGAGTCTGTGTCTAAATTAGTAAATACGTTACAGACTGTTATAGGACTCTATATCTCAAGTGTCTTTGGCTGATGCAGATTTTGTGATCGGTCAGCTTGTGCTCATAATCGCTGTAATCTTGGAAAGAGAATATATATGTGGCAATAATACTCTGTTATGTAATGCTTGTTTTATTTCAGTGATGATGTTGTATGTAAAATTGCAATGGCGTACTAAATAGAAAAAAATGCCCATTTGTGCTTCCAGTTTAGATCCTATGTAGTCTAGGATCCTAATGCATGAAACCCAGTAAAATCTGTCTTGTTTTTTTAATGTGTTTTTTTTTCTTGAATATTTTACACCAAGTGTACTTATGTCTGTAAACCATCACTGAAAACTAGACATGTTTTTGGATGGGTAGATTCATGGTCTGTTGTACAGCTTTGTCTCAAGATAAAGCAGAACGTCTTGGCCTCAATGACTTGTATAATAGCACCCCTTCTCTTTGTGCAGTCAGTGCTTGATCTTGGGGTGACCATCAGCTGAAAACGGCATCTTTTGATCACTGTGTGGATTATTTTCTACCTACTAAAGATTGATCTATATCTAGATACACTGGACCAGTTGGTGCTTTTGTGTTTTCTCGATAGATTCTGTGTTTGTTTCAGTTTTCCTGATGGTGTAATATACTGTAACAGACATTTCTTAGCAATGCGTTTCATTTTGCATCGACATTCAGACTTGACATACACTGCATTATGCTGTCTATACATCAGTGTAGTGGATGAATGCAAACTTGTAGTTCTTTTTTTAACAGAATTAAAATAGTTCTGGGCTGACTAAAAGCTGATTAAAGGTACTGGTTGAGAGTCTTTTTAGCAGACAATAAATCAAGGTCATTTATAAAACAGCATACAGTATGTAGCAAACCTTTTTTTGATGCGAAGCGCCTTGTGGAACTGGCTTATAACTCAAACACGCAGCCTGCAGGTCCTACAGGTTTACAGGAAAACAACATTTGCAGCTTTCAGACATGCAGATATAGACATTTTTGTCTCCACCTACAGACACTGACGGTAATTGCAATTTTTGAAACACCTGCACCAGCTGTAGGAAATATTGTTTTACGGTAATTACACAACATATTGTCATTAAAATAATGACAATTGAACATTATTATTTCACAGTAACCTAACATGAAGCGTCGTCTGGTTCTTTATTCATTCATCATCAAAAAAATTAGTAAAACTTGAGCATGCACCTGTCAGAGATATATATTTTACCAGTTAAAAACAAAAACATCTGGATGTTAAAATCCATAAAACATGTAAAATAACAAATATCGCTCTCAGAATGTGAATTAAAAAAACAAACAAAAAATGCAGGAGCACTGCTCTACCAGCAGCTGGTACATGTGAGTAATTAGCAGCATTGTTTTCTTTGCCTTTAGATATGCATTTCTACATCTGCAGGTTTGAACATCTGTTTGCAGGTTCTGGTCTGAAACAGCTGCCACTGGTTTTGGGTGCTTCGCATCAATGACGTCCTTGTTTACTATTTAAAAGTAGCTACAATACTCCTGAAAAGAATATTTAAACGTCTCTATTGAGAACAATTCTAAAGTTTGATTTGTTTAGTGGTGTTTTGCTTTCTTTTTCTCTTTTTTATATAAACATATGTTTTTGTTGGATGTTTTGTATTGTCCTAACCATGTACAAGATACATGAAACTGCAGTACTGTGTCCTAACTGTATCTTGTATCATGCATATGTAATAAATTGAGATTTAATGACATGTGGACTCTCACTTTGACCTTGCCTGAGTCACAGACCAGCTGCAGCAGCTCTGATGGGAGACACGCTGCTGCTGCTGCTGCTGTGAGACAAAGAAACAATAGCGGCACAGTGTGTGAACAAATGGCGGCGGCGTCTTTATCATTATCCTCATCTTTGCACACCTGCACGACCCCAAATGCACATATAACACAGACAAAATGTATTTTTCTCTCAGACGTTTTGTTTTGTTTTTCTTTGCATTGTACCTTCTCGCCTCAGTCCTGCTGCTCATCAGTATTCCAGAGGAGTAGGAGATGTTGCGTAATGATCACATCCACACACAAGGGAGCAGCGTTGCGTAACAGCAGCAGCCTCAAAGACCAGCAGGATGGGTGTGTTTGTGTTGGGGGAGTGGTTGTGGTGGGAGGGGAGGGTGGAGAAAGGAAAGGGAGGGACTCTGGGAATTGGGAGGGAAGGCAAGGAGAGGAAAGGATCAGGTGGTAGGAAGGATGCATGGGGATAGAGGAGAGAAGAGGAGAGGGGAGAGCAGGAGGGGGTGAAGGAGAATGGGGTGGAGGGAGAGGCGGTGGGGCTGAAGTGCTGAGTGAGGTGGGGCGAACAAGATGGCAAAGGGATGGATGGAGAAAGAGATGGAGGAGAACAGGGATGCAGTTGAAGAGCAAAGACGTGTGAGCCGATGGACGGACGGAGGGAGGGAGATGGGATGCAGAGAGTGGGTGATGAAGATGTGGAGGGGAGCCAAGGAACAGCCCAGCCATGCATATTAATGTCACACCACTACATGTTACTATAGAAAGCACAGCCCCCGTGTGTTTGCCTCACATGAGCCAGCCAACCTAACAGCATGGCTGCATCCAACAGAGACACTGAGAACACAACACAGGACACAGAGACTGAGACACACAGACACACAGACAGACAGACAGACAGAGACAGACTGAGCGCTGGATGATGAAATGTAAAGTAATATCAGCTGGGATGAGTCCAGTTGAGGTGGGTGGTGAGCAATCTGGCTCCTCACCATTTGAGAATTTCATCTTTCAGCTTTGAATTATTGATCAAAACATTACTTGAATTTGTTTACTGGAATAAGAGGACACGTTGCTCCAGCATTTCAATCTGAGCCCCTCTCTCTCTCTCAACACGAAAGCTGGGATCTACTTTTTCATAATCTTTGATCTGCAATATGTTCCACATTAACCGAGTATGACACACATGGGCACTAAGAAGTGGCTTTATCTATGAGCGAGCGGAAGACTCACGTCACGCCACATTTAGTCACATAACGTAACGCAGCTTTTGTACCCACAAGACAATGAGGATGACACAATTAGCTTATTTTCCATGCTTATTTTTTGCCAATCTGTTTTTATTACAAACTTAAAAAAGAATCTGATACAATAAGAAACTGCAGTAGTAACTCCCCATTCCCGAGGGGCAGCACAGAAACAGGTCATTGCATTTCAGTAGTGAAAGATTCATTATACATCTACAGGGTGTACAGATCAGATACAAAATAGGAAAAATAATAAAATACAGGCAGGAAAGAAAGCACTATATTTATACATCATCTGAACTTTTAATTATATCTATTTTACTCTTAAATGTTAAATTTTTTTTCTTTTTTTACATAGAAAATAAACTTCTTTTATGACAATGAAATATTCCAAAGTGCAAAATAAAATGCACACATTGATATAAGCAAAAGGACATCAGAATACAAAAATCTTGTTTGTTTTTTTCTCTTCATTAATTCGCAACCCTGATTGTAGAATAGCCTGCGTTCACAGCTGATTTGTGGCGTGTTTAAAACGCGGGATCTGTTTACTTGAAGTGTAAAAACACAAAACTGCTTTTTTTTTTTTTTTTGAAGTAATGGCTGACATCCTCGCGCCTCTCACCTGCCAGATTTGTACATAGAAGAAACTGAACGGCACACCTCGTTTGCACTGAATCATCTGACAACTGCTTAGGAAAAAAAAATAAAAAATACAAAAAAAAGTTGTCCCACTTTTGGACATGCATGTGACTTCAAATCTCCAAGACTTTTTTTTCCCTTAAACACACAATAAAATTCCTCCATTTATTTTCCGCAGGCCATCACAACCAGGGTTGACTAACTACAGATCTGAATCACATTCGCAGCACATTCGTTTCCATCATCCTTCCAAACCTGCTTTAACACTGTCTTCCTATTCACCAGATAGGAATACTGGATTTTTTTTTTCTCAGGGTGTAGAGAGGTAGAAACCCCTTGAATCTTTCAGGGTAATTTAAAATTATGGCATTACATTGCACTGGAGAAGCATCTGTGTAAGCAAAGACAGTCAGGGATATGGCTATATTATCACGACCAAAAGGACCAGGCTGATGGGGAGAGGGCGACACATTTAGTGGGGTGGGGGGGTGTGGGGGGGGGAATGAGGTGAAATAAGTCAAATTTTTGTGGTACCAAGTGAGTAGTATTAATGTGTTAAACAAAAGGAGAAAGGGATCTGCAATGGGCAAAAAAATAGAAGGGGTTACCTCATGATATGCAGTGAATTCATATATAAAGAGGAAAGATGGACACTGCAATCAAAAATCTATGTGAAAAGTGGACATTTTTGGTTTAAAATGTAATGCCTATGAGAACAGGGAGCAGTGTCATCAGACTGCCACGGGAGCACAGAAAAAGTGATATTAGCCATCTTTTCCTACACAAACCCACTGTAAACATTCACTTCAGAAAAACTCCAAATCCAACTTGAAGAGTGAATACATTTACCCGTCTTATTAGACAAATGCTGTACAAGGTACAATACACATTCAATACTTGACTCTGTACATCTTTATTTTTGTCTCAGTTTGCATATATTCACGTTATTTTTCTGAAAAAATAACTTCAGCATGTAAGAAACTAAACAAAGAATCTGAACATAAGAACTTTCTATATACATTTTCCTGGACTTGTAAATTCTTACTTATATAAATGTAAGTGACAAATTTGCCAACAAAAAAAACAAAACAAAAAAGAAAAAATAGAAATATTGGAAATAAATTACAAAAAGGAAAAAAAACTGTAAATGTGTCTTTCCCTCACAAATTATAACATTTACAGAGAAGTGCACCTCCCCACCCCTCCCCTTGAAAAGAAAAACTATTAAAAAAAAAAAAAAACAGAGAGAGAGAGAGAAAGAAAACTTGCATGCATATGACAAGCTGTCACATCGCAATACCAGCGTGAGCACAAGTCAAGGGTCCTTGGGGGTCATCGTATACAAAAAACATTTATGGATACAAGTCTAGAAAACATTCACAGAAACGGACTTGACCGACAGCATCTCCTCGCTTCTACTTAACTCCTCTTTGAATCTCTAAAGCGTTTTCATGACGGCTGAATTAAATGTGCAAAGGGCAAAAAGGAATGAGAGAACGTCTAACTCTCGTGTCTGTGGGCGACACACAGCAACAGGAGCCCAGTAATAAAGTGCTGGACAGCTCTAATGGACATCTTGTGGGTAAGTGGGTGGTGAGGGGGGCAGGAAGGATTAGCCTTCCCCTGTAGTGACTACCTACAGTAACCTACATGTTAGAAAAAGCAGACTCGCAGAGATCTGACAGGCTTTCCAATAAAAAGCGACAAAAGCCGCACATCAATAAAGAACATTCATCTTTGTCCACATCACTGCAACCGGGAGGAGGGAGGGAGGAGGAGGGGGGGTACAGATAGAGCGAGCTGCACTGTATGATTCTGCTGCTTTTCTCTCTCTGTAACAACCGGAGGAACAGAGATCACTGAAGAATTTCAAGAGGCAAGAGAATAGTGCGAGCCTTTGGCTTCAATACCATTTAAGCTCACCAGAAACGTGCTGTGGGTTTTAAAGTGTCTCTCTCTCTCTCTCTCTCTCTAAGCTCGTTACACCCTGGATGCCACAGAGGCAACACAACTCTCTAGCTGCTTCCCTTCCGTCTCCCTCTTCTCTACCATCTCCCTCTCTCCTCACCGTGCAGAGGGAAAACCGCTCCTTCATAGTCAAAGTCATGCTAAGCCATTTATCACAATCCCTGCTGCTTAACTGCTGCATCCCCCTCCCCTCCTTCCCCCCCTCACCCCCTTCTCTTCTCCGCCTGTTCACCTTCACACACTGCTGACTGGAAATGTGTGTGCAGATCTTTTTTTTGTGTATGTGCTACCTATTTGTAAAGATTTACGAAGCCATAGCTTGCATCTGTGTGTGTGTGTGTGTGTGTGGAACTGAGGTATTAGCTAATGGTTATTGTTTTAAAATGCAAAGATTCATTTACCTCCCACATTCACCAAGGTTTCCCTGACCTTCCCAGCTGCAACTCCCCCCCCCCCCCCTCGACAGGTACAATACATTCCACTACATTGCCTGCCTGCCCCCCCCCCCCCCTCCGATCCTCCCTTTAAACCCACGACATGTATACACTCCAGCTGACTATAAACTGTTTTTAATATACACGGGGTGGGTGACGACAACAGAGTCAAATCGTGCCCGTGCACAAGTGCGTTTCAAGGGTAATGGGCCCACCGTACAAACACTGAGTCTCCGGCTCACGCTGAGCCACAACAAAACAGAACAGGACTACACACACTCAGAGACAGCAGAGCCCCCCTCTCTGTATTTGTGGCAAGTAGGGCAGAGCAGATTGCAGAGCAAAGTGCTGAGCTTTCCACAGCCGTCGTTCCCTGCAGGACTTGGCGAGGTCCTTTTTCACAGCATGACAGTGCAGTGCAAAATGGAGCTTTACTAGAGCCGGGTCCATTAGACTACGAGTCCAAAAAAACCAAAACAAAACAAAAAAAAGAAGTCTCCCACATTTAACATTCAATGCAAAACAATAAACATAAGAGATTGGCAACGACTGCAGGTAAACAGGTAACATCACCCCGACCCGCTCCGGTCATCAAAGCCAACACACTTAAACGTGTAACGAGTAACAGCAGTGGACAAAAGTGCAGGGGTGGGGTCGAGGGTTATGAGGGAACAAAACGAGTCACGTGAAATATTCAGTGGACGTGGTATTTTAAATCTTTGTAGTAAAACTAATTCTTAGCTTGTATTAGTATTAGAACAATTTGTTAGAAAAACTGAAAATATCTGGAGCATTGCTGTCCTCAACCCAACTCCTCCTACAACAATTCTTCTCATTACAAATGAAGGCTTAGTTGGCCAGCACAACAGGCTGGAAGGACTGGCTGGGATATTGCAGGTTGTAGCTTCCTAAACCCTCGACAAACGGCGGCTTCTCCATGTAGGAGATTCCTCCGCTGCTGCCGATGCCCACGCTCTGTGCTGGAGGAGGGCTGGAGAAGGGGTCGAAGGACGGGTGGGTGCTGACAGTGTGGGGGGGTTGGAAAGGGCTGGCGTGAGGTTGAATGGGCTGGGTGTCAGCGTCGAAGTAAAGGGGGCCGGGGGAACCTGGGTAAACGAACTCTTT
Source organism: Scomber scombrus (assembly GCF_963691925.1). Lineage (NCBI taxonomy): Eukaryota > Metazoa > Chordata > Actinopteri > Scombriformes > Scombridae > Scomber > Scomber scombrus. The sequence goes on from NC_084987.1 coordinate 20,705,083, forward strand.
GGCGTTGGGGGAGAGCTGGCTGGGGATGGGACCTCCGAGGGAGTGCAAGGAGAGAGACAGCGGCTTGTGCTTGAGCAGCTCAGGAGCCGAGATGGTGGTAGGAGAGCGGGTGAGCATCCTCTGGGCGGGCGGCACGCCGACCGCCACGCCGGAGCTGGCCGCCGAACCCGCCCCGCTGCACTTCTTCATCTTGGTCGAGCCAAATTTAGTGGCGGCGAAGCTGGCGGTGGTGAAGGTGATGGGTTGGGGACGGGCAGCGGGGAGGGCGGAGGGCGGCTGCTGAGTGGAGAGGTAGGGCAGCCCACCACTGGGAGGAGAAGGGGTGGAGGTGTTGGAGGAGTGGGCGGCGGGGTCGGTGGGCGTGCTGGAGCTGGGGTAGCTGAAGAGCCCGGGGCAGGACGGGGCGGACAGAGGTGTGGGAGAGCTCGAGAGCGACGGCATGAGGGCGGGAGACGCCTGGCTTCCAATTGGCACGAACACCTGAGCGTCTGGATTGAACCCCAGGCTCTTTGCTTCCTCCGCCTCTACGTCTCCTTTTCCTTCTCTCATCACCCCCTCCACCCTCTCAACGTCACACCCAAGGCCTGGGGGGTCCTCCAGGTAGAGCACCTTCACTGCCCCTTTCTCTCCAATCTGGTAGGATACCTCGTACGGGTCGATCCACACGCTGAGCTCCGCAGGAACATTGGCGCGCACCTCCTCTGTGTCCAGTCCGCTTCTCTTGGCGGCCAACTCCACCACGGGGTCCCTCGGCGCTCCGAGGTGAATGCAGCGGAAGGCGGAACCCCGAAGAGGGGCTTCGGGGTACCAGTGACCCTCAAAACGAGACACAAGTATCCTCTCCAGCTCCTCACCGAACAGGTCAGCTCGACGCCGAGGCAGCTTGTTGTACAGGTAGGACACGATGAAGTTGAGGGCGACCTTCACTTCCAGATGCATGGCTGCACCGGATTAGCGCCGTCTTGGGAGCAGAGTGTTAAAGATGATGGTGCTGAAAGTGAGGCAACGCAACTGCAACAAGGGGTTCTTCCTCTGGCTTACTGTAAAGTGTATGATTTTTTTATCGTCACCATGGTAAAGGCACCTTGAAGGCAGGGGCGGCAGGTTGCAAGCCGTTTGTGGTTGTCACAGGTGTCCAACGATGTTTTCAGGTCCCACCTGTGAAGAAGAAAAACAGAAAAAAGCAGTCATTTTACCTAGTATGAACCAGAGGAAGATATGAGGGGAGATGGATCAAAAGAGAAGGAGTTATGCAACTGTACACAGTTAATTTTAGTAACATTTAATGGGGGGGCCTTGTTTGTATGGAGGCTGCAGTGTGCCACCAAAATAAATGTAATTTTTCAGGGACTAATTATTATTATTATTAATTTGATTTTACACATTTGAACAAGTATTACTTACATTATTTTTTTAATTGAGGTTACATATGATGAAGAAAACTCATACTGGATTTAGCATATTATTGAGTTCATTTTCTCCACACATTGAAAAACCAACAAACATAAAACAAAACAATAAAGAAATATGATATAATTAACGCACTTCTGGTCACTAATAATTAAAACAAACAAACAATGGTTGACATCCTGTTGGAAAAGGTTAGTATATGTATGAACTTATTGATACATGTAATCATTCCAGTGGCACACTCCGGCCTCCATACAGGTCATGACCCTAATAAAAGCAAGAAATACATAAACCTGCAGGTATGAGACCAGATATAGTGTCACTGCCTGACACAATATGGATAGAGACGTTTTTCTATACTGACCTCTGAGGTATAACATTGATTTAAGTAAGAAACTGGACAGTTGAATTTATTGTGGAATGACTTCAAAGCCATAAAAACATAGATTTAAACAGCTTGGGGAGGCGATTGGAAAACCCAGCACATGCCTTTAGGAATCAAATTAGACGACACACAGCAATTATAAATGCACTGTTTTCTATTTTGTTTTTGTATCAAGTGCAGAATGTACCGAAGGATGTAACAGATGCTGTGTTGTGGGCTTCATAAATCCTTTATAATCTGAATCGGATCGCATGCAGCGCCTCCTGCTTAACGCTTTAGCACAGTCACACGGGGTTCATTCAACCACCACGCACAGTCCGACTGAACCAAACATTAGGAAGCAAAAAAAGGGGGAGAAGAAAATGCAACGACGGAGTAAGACTCAGTGAGGAAGAATTGTAAAATGGCAGAACAGTCGCTCGAGTCAGTGGAACACCATTTCCCACCATGCAGTGCACGCGATCTTCCCCTCCCCTCCCCTCCCCTCCCCTCCCCCCTTCCCCCATACAAACACACACATACACTCACACACAAACTCACAGACACACACAAAAACAATTCACTCACATTCACTTCCCTGCCAGATGGGGATTCGGCTGCTAAGATTAGAAAGACGCCTCCGATTAAAAGACAATTCTAATGTTATTACAGATAAAGCTGCGCAGCCTGCAGGATTCAGCAGTGACGGCTCAAGACGAGATTTACATTTTCCTTTTACATGCCAAAAAAAAGGTGACATTGAAGGATAAAATGGGGGGGGGAGTGGGGGGTGGTGGTTGGCCAGAGTGGGTTATAAATAGGGCCCCATTTTGCATCATCTGTGGAAGCACATTCCTCTCTACCACCTGAGTTAAAGGGATTGAATTTAAAAAAAATTAAAAAAGGATCTGAGTTGAGGAGGATCTACCGGTCCATGACCTGCAACAGCCATCACTGCTAAAAACCTTGAGTGCAGACACAGCTAAGCTACCTACAGCACCCATTGCGTTTTGTACATTTTATTATAAAAAAAAAAAAACACAGCAACATACCCAAGATCCAATGTCATCCAATGACATTAGAAGAAACAGCTCGTTTATAAATGTGCAGGCTTCTTCTTTCAGCAGCACGGTGAACGCTCAAAATCATAAACCACGGCTCGCAGTTTTAACAAAAACATCCTAATCTTTCAGGTCCAGAAATCTCCCTCCTCCTCGTCCTCCTCCTCTTCCTCCTCCTCCATCCTTCCCCTCCCCTCATTGTGTCTTTTTGTATTCCTCACCTGCAGATTTGCTTCACAGCTTGAAGGATCCGTTTCTACAGGCCTATTGTTGCGGGTGAGAGCAACGGCGGGATCTATAGTGCTATTTTTGTTTACATGGACTCGTTATCAGTGCTGAAAATGTGCCACACAGCATCCACCGCATGTCAGGTTGGCTTTCTTTCGAGCACCAGAGCCACAGTGATCGCACAAAAACGCACAGGCAAAGTCATACATATATATGACAGCAGAAGCCCATTTTGATGTATTATTATTGAGGATAAGCAGGCCTGCATGAAGTAAGGGGGTTGCCACACACACACACACACACATCATAAAACCCCAATATAATAACAGTGCATGAATATTATTGTGAATGCACCTCACTTCAGTTTTCATCCAATATAAGTTTACACTGTTTGTTATTTAGAGACCCATTGAAGTGAGGATGCTGCACATCTACCTGCCACATAATGGGATGTAAATATGCAAGCACAGTGTGAGACTGGAGGAATATCATCCAGGTTTTGCCTTTGCATAGGTGATGACAAGCTGAGATAATAAGGCAGCAGGGTCTACCTGGGGATTACTGCCATATGCCAGTCAGAAAGCACTGGAGCAGAAAGGACACTGCTTTAGCTCACATGCAACCGGAGAAACCCTCCTCGGCCAAATTGTCGCTGTAAATTAAACCCTGAAGCTAATTAAGTGGTGAGCAGCCCTGTGAGCTCTGAGGAGTGAAGAAGAGTATCCCTCCTCAGCACAAACAACCTCCGTCAAGCAACAATAAACATGACGAGCCCCAGCACAGACATTTAAAGGGTCACTCCAGCTAATATAAACGGGGGGGGGGGTGTAAAAACAAAAGCAGAGCTGGACCAGTGCAGTCTTTCTGTTTTGGTTAAGATGTCAATGAAAACAAAGGGTAATATGCAACTGACAATGAGCAGCGTGTGATGGTGTCAAAGCATGCAATGTAAGTAATGATGGTTAATTACTCACCTATCGTTATTGATGATGCCCTAGCTTGATTTCTACTCCTCCGGCTCTGTTTTTTAATTCCCTTGTGTTTGTTTCGTAGCTGTCAAGTCGTCGGTGTTCAGTAGATATTAGTCTCAGTGTTGTTCATTTTGCTTTTTAAAATGCTGCCCGTGTTCTCAGACGGCTGACGGGGGTCCCAGTTAGTCTTCAGCTGACACTTTGCATGGAGGCTCCAGAGAAACTTTACTGTTTGACAACCCGGCGTATTTATACACTGTGAGTCGCCCACACCCCCGTGACGGCAGGGACTACTTTTCTCGTATGATGATAGCTGCTGCTTTTTTGTTATCTTTTCCAAAATCATCCATGCATCTTTACTTCTGTCAGTAAATTATTAAGAGCATCCATTGTCCTTTAACCCTGTGCATTAATGCACAGTCTGGTTTTAAAAACATTTAAAAAATGAACCTGTCACTCCTCATTTTCTGGACACAACGTCAATTCATGTAGTTTTCAAAAAGCAACGACACCAAACACACAGAAAACAATATATAATTTTTTTTTATCCTCATAAAATATCCAAGTCCACCTAGCAGGCTCTAGCTCATTTGGCGGATGTATATTTGTAGTTTCCTACGGTGCTGAACAATTTGCTAAAAATATAAGCGGTGATAGCAACAGAGTCCCTATTGGCTGAGACGGGAGGAACCACAGATTATTGGGCTGCAGCGTCCACTCAGCAGCTAAAGCAACCTGACTTTTACCAAGGGCTTGTGGGAAATGGCGTTCTTATAATTTGATCAATATGTTTATATATACGTATTTATTTTTTTTCTTTATTTAATGATCAACAAACAGCACGGCAAATCTATAGAAAATGCATAGGCTAAACATGGGGTCAGAACAATGACAGGTATCATAAATCAGCTCACAAAAATATTATTTAGGGTATACATAATGGCTTAAATGGCTTTCGTATTTTTAGAATATGTGATTATTGTAAAATATTGTTTGATTTCATTTTTGAAAGTTAATAAAGATGGTTTATGGTTGGAAAACTTAGATTTTATGAATATGAATTGATAATATAGCATTGATTTACTTTGGTAGAAGTCCAAACACATTTTCATACGAAAAGAAAAAATCAGAATCAATATACTTGATACTAGACATCTTGCCAAAAAATACAAAAGTGGGGACAAAACCAAAATAAATGTCTTAAATCTTCTGGAACCAGTTGAAAAAATGCCTTTTTAATTGAATGATATGTGGTGATAGGGGGGATTAAAGAATTATATGTACTGTAGGTGCCTGAAGTCAGTTTGTTGAGCAAGGCTTATTATACATTAACAACATTTCCTCCGCAACCTATCTTATGAATAGGATTGACTATGGACTCTATAATTACAAATTTTAAGTTAAATAGATTTCACACACACACACACACACACACACACACACACACACACACACACACACACACACACACACACACACACACACACACACCACAAAATCAATATTAGGGTTGATCATTAAAAAAAAAACAAAGATCTTAAAATAATTATGTATTAAAGCAAATATAGTACCTAATGTTACAATAAAAACACGTATTCATTACATATATAGCTTATCAGTAAGAAAAAGATGAGATTCATGTGAAATATATGTTGTTATTTTATGTGTTATCAAGTTACATGTTCTCATCAATATGTTACAAAAAAATCTATAACATGTGACTAATACATGTATTTTGACATGCAGCTTTACCAATAACAACAACATTAAATAATAATAATAATGACACACTTATTTAATTAGATTTTATTTTACCATACAAGTGTTAAAAAGTGTTACTTTTTACACATACACATGTTCATATAGACAGAGGCACAAACATACATAGACAATAGAAAACAAAAACAAACACAAAAGACTACATTTTACAATGCCATAGTTTGTGTTACATGCAGCATATTGTATTTGCTTAATAACTTAAAAGTATTAATAGCTTTTAGTTTTTAATATTATTTAAAATGGTGCTATAGGGTTTAAATTCATTAACAAAATACAGGGAAGTTTGCCTTAGTTCCTGACCATCTTGCCTTATGAATATGGAATTTTCCAGAAATAATAACTAGTTGTATGATATACAGCATGTTATTTTCAATCGTATCCTCACTTAAATATAGCATTACATCAAACATATCTATTTCAACATTAATGTCAGGTTTTTTATTTTAGAGCGTTGGGCTATGTCAATCCAGAACATTCTATAGAGTGAAAAAATAGATTGGAAATACTTTCTTTTTCTAATCCACAGAAAATCACACACTTATATTGGGCAATCCAGTGTGAATCTTTCTAACACGCCAGATAAATTATAAATATACGTTTTTATTATTATTATTGTAAAATACAGACACGTTAAACTGATTGATGCAATATTTATCACACATGTTCATGCTTTCTCACATATATTATTATTAAAACATCTAGATAATGAGACTGTAACACAACTAAATGTCCTTCTAGCATGTTTATTAAAGCTGTTTTGTTTCAATAAAACAATACAGTGTAAAGTAACGGGATTGGTGACGTCACAGCGGTGCGACACTCATCTTTGTCAGTGAACAAAATGGCGTCTTACTGTTTGACTGTCACTAGGCTGCGGGTAAGAAAACCTTATATAACTTTCACGGAGCTTTTTTAACTGTTTTGCTGTGGGTGAGGTGTGTGCTAACAGAGACATTGTTTTGGGTGCTACAGTCGTCGTCTCTCACGGTCGACCGCACGGATAGATAGAGCACCGAGCCGCCGCCGGTCAGGTCACCGTGTCCCCGTTTGACTCCTGACAGTGACGCATGTAACCGTTATAAACCGTGCCCGACTCGACGCCAACAAATATTAAAGCGTGTTGTTGTTTATAATTGTGTCAATTTGGGTCAACATTAGCTGTACTGAAGCTGTAAAGGGCCCAAAGTGTACTAATATTTACAAGGTGATCACAAGGTTACGGAGTTATCTTAACGCGTAGTTAACGACGGTTAACTACGTATGAATTATGCACAACAGCGTGTTTCTGATCATGTTGTGGTTGAGTTTTCATCATTTAAAAAGCTCGTGACATTAAGTAAACACCGGTTTACAAAAGGATTTAAACATAGGTGAGTCATGTTGGCTGTGAGTGATAATGCAGCATTAATTCCCTCACATAACAGACCTACTTTCCATCAGTGTTTCAGCTGAGCATAAGTCAGCAGAAACCTGTCAGTGTAAGTGTGTTTTATGTGTTGTCAGCTGGGAGAGGTTTTTGCTGATTTTGTTGATGCTTCATCAAATTATGATCAAAATATTTTTTTAGTGAAATTTCAAAATATAAATCATCAAACAACTATTTTTACATCAATATTTACCTCAAATGTTATAATCTGATATAAAGGAGAAATTGCAGGTTGAAGAATATACCTGTTATATTAAATATTATATTAATGGTGATTTGAAAGGAGTTAAAAATGTTTGCCAGGTACTATAACATTTTATGATTAAGCCTTGAGGAATGTGATTGAGTTGCCAGAGTTTGTGATATCCTCCTGTAGTGAAGCTTTATGAGATAAAGTCATAGTGTTTTTCCATCTGAGGTCAATCAGCTGTCAAGCAAGCAATGTAGTAAAGGCCAAAGTCTCAGCTTGGTTCAATTTAGCCTATAGTCACCTTTCATGTTGAGTTTTATCATTAGGCTCAGCATTCATTGTATGGCGTTGACATTATATACAAATGCTCTAAGGCAAGGTTCTTCATTAACCACTTACATCTGTTAATCTCTTAACATGCTGCCCGGTAGTTTTCCAGTGTGTTACGGTGTCCTCGTTCACACACCTGAGTGCTGTTTGTTTCACAGGATGGAGATTAAATGAGATTCTCTTCATTTAGCTGTCAACTAAAACGAATCTCATCTTTAAGTTGCAAAGGCGATGATGAACACACATCAACCTCCTGTTTCTGCAGATGAAATAGCTGAAAATGATCTAACTGACCATATTTAACATTTTCTGGAGCTATGAAAACAGCTTTTCAAATTTTTCACTGCTGCTGGTTTGTTTACACTGATCTTTTTTGGAGCTCTCCGCTGGTTTTCTTTGCTGAGTCATGTGTGCACACTGGAAAATCACACTACACATGACTTCCTCACATTCAGTTTATCACAATGGGCCATCCATAACATCACATTGTAACATTTTTAAATAGGCATATTGGATTTTTCATTGTTCCTTGATCAAACAAACTGATTTTCAGTGAGTACTGGCGTAAAGGTGTTGTAATGGTCCAAGTGCTGACTTCACTGACGCTGCTCATACATAGTTAACAGTGTAAGGAGACTGTTGAATGCAGCCTGTGTATAAAACTATCAAGCACAGTCCAGCAGGAGAGGCTAACCCCTGCAATATGAGCTGAATAAACTTTCACCCAGTTTTCTCTGAGCACAGTGACTTTCCACTAAGCATCAACACTACAGGAGAGAAATGAGGCGTGTGAACAAAGCTGGTTTAAAGATGTCCCTCATGTATCCCATAGGACCTGTTGGCATGAAGATGTCAAAAAATACAACAATCAAAAATCTGAAGCAGTGTCCAGATTAAACTTCTTATATTCAGTCTATTATTGACTTTCTGTCTGATTATTTTACTTCATAACAAAGCTGAATGAAAAATGATGGTTTGTATAGTGTCCACAGGCAGATTGGCATCAGTCTGAAATAGGAAGTTTTTTTCAGGCTATCTTTTTTTCTTTTACTGGTACCATTGTCTAGTGTAAGATCATGTTTGACTATCCTCACCCATGATCCCATTCTTGCACAATTATTTGCCTCCCCTTTCCTCTACTGTACATAGTTATCATTTAACTCAAAATTTAACGTGCTGGCCCTAAACTGTACAATAAACCTTTTTTTATGGTGCCATTTCTCTAAGTTGTCTTTTGTTTCTTACTTTCTTGGTCTAGCTGGTCCTTGGAACCGGGGCAAGGCGCATTCATGTCACCGCAGCATTCAACGCCAAGGCCAAAGTGGCCATGAGCCGCTTTGAGCCCGGCTCCAGCATCAATTATGAGAAGATGCACGAGAACATCAGCATTGTACGAAAGAGGTCAGCTGTCGCCCTTTTCAGAGACGCACACGCGCTCACACACAGAGTCCCTGTTGAACGCAGCTCAGGCTCAAGAGGAATGGCTGGTGTTTATTACGGCGGCACAGTAAATCTTGTGACATTTACAGCGTTGAAGTGTCAGAGCCAGCGGGGCCCGCTGAGCTAACTTTGGATGACCTGGTGTTCCCCTCTTACTGAGCTGGCCAACGGCTGTAATCCAGGAATAGGAAAAGTCTTTTCTCTTGTTGTTATATGACGTTATATTAGAGGAAATGACATCCCCGAAATGTTTTCTGTCCCAATCCCAGGCATTAGTTACATAATTCAAAGACAATGCTTGTGTAGATATCAGATTTATTGGGCCAAACTGATGAAAGCATGGAGGCATTAGAGTATGATGGCAGATGGTCAATTTGATGTTAAACATTCTTGTATCAAGGGGGGAAACATTTTATATCTGACTCTACAAACACAACCCAAAAATGTTTCCCCCCCCTTTTTTTTTTTCACCACATCTTTCTACCGTTCCCCTCCACCAGGCTCAAGAGGCCTCTCACTCTGTCGGAGAAGATTGTGTACGGTCACCTGGATGATCCGGTCAACCAGGAGATCGACCGCGGCCGCACTTACCTGCGCCTGCGTCCGGACCGCGTGGCTATGCAGGATGCCACGGCTCAGATGGCGATGCTCCAGTTCATCAGCAGTGGTCTGGCCAGGGTGGCCGTGCCCTCCACCATCCACTGCGATCACTTGATTGAGGCCCAGATCGGAGGGGCTAAGGACCTGCAGAGGGCAAAGGTGAGGACAGGCAGAGGGGGATGGAGCGGGGGGAATGAGGTCATTCGGGGAGGAAAGGAGGAAATGAGGATGAGTAAGAGGGGAAAAAAGGATATAAGAAGGATTAATGCAAGTATGTCAGCCTTGGTTGTTATATTTTATGGTACAGTCATTGATTGCAAATCTTCAACACCAGATGAAAAAAAAAATCCCTTTTGTTAGTATTTTTAATCAAATCAAATGCATCATTTTGTGCCATGTTTTTTCAGTGTAACCAGATCAGACACTTCCTCAAGTGACAGACAGTCTTTGATTATCTAACATGCGTATTGCTGGTTCAAGCTTTTACACACACACACACACACACACACACACACACACACACACACACACACACACACACACACACACACACACACACACACACACACACACACACACACAGGCTCTGGCTTTGTCTCAGCGTTTTATGAGGGTTTGGCAGTGGGTTTGGCAACAGGTGCACATCTCTATTTCAGTTGGTGTTTATAGCCTGCAATTGGATTTTAAGACAACTTTAATACTGTTTATTGCAGTATATTTTGAAATGACAGAATTGCATAATGTATTGGAGTTTTTAAGATAAATTGTAAGAAATGTAATAGTTTTAAATTTTTTTCAAGGGCAAGTCAGATTCTTGCAGGTTTAAGATCATTTTAATATTGGTTGGCTTTGATTCTCAGGCAGAAGGGAGTGATGTGGTTGCAGATGCAGTTGCCTTTAACCGTTTTCTGTGATCACAGTAGATCCAGTCAGTGTGGGTTAGGGTAAGGGTCATTTCTCTTCCTGTCTAGCGGTCAGGTTAAATAGCAGGATGAAGTGCTGCAGCCATGTGTATTCTTTAATGATTACATGAAGGATATTAATGTATGTAAATGGCTCAACTGTCTTCTCCCTAATCACTCTTAACACAGGAACTAAACGAGGAGGTGTACAACTTCCTTTCAACTGCTGGAGCTAAATATGGAGTTGGCTTCTGGAAACCCGGCTCTGGAATCATTCATCAGGTACAGCACACTGAAATTGTAGTGATTTTATAAATGGATTTACAAACTTTTCTACACCTCGCAGGATCTCAGCAGTTCAGCAAATATTGAAGTCCCAAGAGGAAAATGTGTTACTGACTCACTTTCCTTCAATAGATCATCCTGGAGAACTATGCCTATCCCGGAGTGATGCTGATTGGTACAGATTCCCACACACCTAATGGCGGTGGCTTGGGCTCCGTCTGTATCGGAGTGGGTGGAGCAGACGCCGTGGATGTCATGGCTGGAATCCCCTGGGAGCTCAAGTGTCCCAATGTGAGTTCTTAGCATCATTTTGTAAATCAATTTTAATCTCATTGACTTTCATAACTTCTACCCTGTTCTCAACCACTGATCTCCACAAATCTTTACGTGTGTTTAAGCCTGTATATGTTTGTGCTTCAGGTGATTGGAGTGAGGCTGACAGGCACCCTGTCTGGCTGGACCTCTCCAAAGGACGTCATCCTGAAGGTGGCTGGCATCCTGACTGTGAAGGGTGGCACTGGGGCTATTGTGGAGTACCATGGACCTGGAGTGGATTCCATCTCCTGCACTGGTAATTATCAGATACATCACGCTGCTAAAAAGCATTGTCTGTGTTAAGATATTTAAATCACAAAAGTCACAGTGACACGTTCCCTTTTCAGGAATGGCCACCATCTGTAACATGGGCGCTGAGATTGGAGCAACCACGTCCATTTTCCCCTACAACCACCGCATGAAGACATACCTGGATAAAACTGGCCGTGGGGGTCAGTCTCTTACTGTTAGTTATTGTTTACAGTCTCTTCAGTCGATTCACTGTGTCTCACCTTAATCTTTGTCTCCTTCTTCACTCCTACCATAGAGATTGCCGCTTTGGCTGATCAGTTCCAAGATGACCTGGTTCCTGATAAAGGCTGCGAATACGACCAGACCATTGAGATTAACCTGAGTGAGGTGAGTTAAAACATGTTGGACTCCTGTTATGTAATACCAGACATTATTATTGTCCCAAATCCATACTACATACTAATTCTATACAGTATGGACTACATAGTAATCATCTGTAGTACATGCTGTTATACTGTTTTTATAAAATACTATACAAAAATATCAGCGTACTTTCATTAAACATCCACTTGTGTGATGTTGGATCTCAAAGCAGATTAAACTTCCCAGAATGGCGGCAAAATGTCTTTCATAGAATGTAATACTTATTATATTATATAAGTATATTATATTTTTGTTTTCCAATAATTCTGTAGAGCTGTTTCCTCCTTTCTCATTCTCAGCACCCGTCTGCCACTCAGTTCTGCCGCCTACTTCCGGACAAGGAATTAAAACCCTTCACCAAATCCTTTTTCTTACTACCTCCAAATAATCTTCATACACCTCTATTGAGTATTGAACTATAAACGAGACACGCACATATGCAATTCGTTTTAAGAGGAGACGTGTCTGACCGTCAGCACGAAACACAATATATCTCCACCCGACCTTGGTTGCCATAGGATACAGCCAGCCTTATCAAAAACAGCTGCTTAATCCCATCCAACCTCAGTAGGCAGAGAGATGAACGGCTCGGAAAGAGACAGGTCAGGACCTTCTGCTCCCAGGACAGAAAATGACCAGAGAATGACCCGAGAAACACAAATATTTCCCCCACACAGCACCTGTTGCTCTTTCTCATTCAGTCACACAGTTTGCCTTGTCTTGTTCTGTGTGTGAATAAGGCTTCTTAATGTAATAATATAAGCTTTCAAATTTAGAAAGCAATATTTATAGCATGCTCAAACTTCCCCTTACATTATGATTGTCCTTCATGAGGCCTTGTTTCTCTCCTTTTCTAACAGTTGAAGCCCCACATCAACGGGCCGTTCACCCCGGATCTGGCCCACCCTGTGTCTGAGATCGGGGCTATCGCCAAGAAGAGCGGCTGGCCCCTGGAGGTTAAAGTCGGTCAGTATTTGTGTATAAGCTTACAATTTTTAATTTGTAATGCTTCACCTGGTGAAATTTGATATTTCTTCCTTTGTTCCTACCAGCTGTGTTATTGACCAGATATGATGCGGTCACATTACAGCTGTGTCACATAGCTGATGGTCTTCTCAAGTGTCTTACCAGAATGAGCACTGTGTAATTCCAGTCATTGACAGAATGACTGGAGTGTAGTAACAATGGTCAAGATATGCCAATACAGGCTTGCTTGTCTTTTGTGTCGTCTCCCCTTCAACAATTTTCCTTCCATTTTATATGCAAGGTGTGTTATTAAAAATAGATGCCACCGTAACCGCACACTCCTTGGCTTTAGCTTCCTCGTTCTCAGTTCTCCTCTTGCAAACATTGAACTTGGCTCTCGCAGGTCTGATTGGCAGCTGCACCAACTCCAGCTACGAGGACATGGGCAGAGCAGCCTCTCTGGCCAAGCAGGCTCTGGATAAAGGTCTGAAGTGCAAGGCCCAGTTCACAGTCACCCCTGGTTCTGAGCAGATCCGAGCCACCATCGAGAGGGACGGATATGTGAGTTTGAATCTCACGCTACATAAAGTTAAATTTAGGGAGTGACACATATTATTTTGGTAGTTTGTCCTAGTGTGTTTTTTATTTAAAGTATATTTTGTGTTTAAAGATGCAGGAAACAGTTTCACAAATTCATGTCGTCCCTCTCACAGGCCAAGATCCTGAGTGATGTTGGTGGAATTGTACTCGCCAATGCTTGTGGACCCTGCATTGGACAGTGGGACAGGTATGCACCTCATTTGGAAATTTTAATTTTTTCCCCCACTAGCAGCAGAATCATTGTGGATCAGTTCTGTCCAGAAAAAAATATCTTACTATCGCAACAAACCTTCAACCTTTTGTTTGGTATTATTCCTAATGACCCCCCTGGAGTTTCTTTTTAGTAGGGGTCTCATAGTATCAAATATAAAATTCAGGGAAAAGAAAATATAAAGCTAACACGTGCTGTGTTTTGACTTTCTTCAGGCAGGATGTGAAAAAAGGAGAGAAGAACACCATTGTCACTTCCTTCAACAGGAACTTCACTGCCAGGAATGATGCTAACCCTGCTACTCATGCTTTTGTCACCTCCCCTGAGGTAAGAAGTATTGCAGGTTAAATGACGAGCAAAATACAAGCTCAAGCTCAATTCATGATTACCATAATTACATGGTCATCAATACACAGACTTACATAGACACATCTTAGTGGGTGTGTATCAGTGGAGTACTTAACAATAAAAAACCCTTGTTTCTATATTCCTTACTCTCTTTGGTGATCTAAACTGATCTAATAAATATGTAACTGTTATGTCATTTAATGTAGATTGTCACAGCCATGGCCATCGCCGGAACCCTCAACTTCAACCCCGAGACTGACTACCTGACTGCTCCAAACGGAGAGAAGTTCAAGCTGGAGCCCCCCACTGGTGACGAGCTCCCCTCCAAAGACTTCGACCCGGGTCAGGACACCTACCAGCATCCTCCAGCTGAGAGCAGCGCAGTCAAGGTGATTTCACTGTTAAGATGCAGCATGTACTGTCAACAGCCCAGAAAGAGGGACAACTCTGATGTTAAAGACTTTTTAGTTAGGTAAACATCTTCTGTCATAACCCAAAAAGAGTTTGAACACGTACATGAAAGAGCAAGCACAGTAACAGCATGATCAAGGCTTGTATTGTTTCCTTTTTGGTGTTCATATAAAATTCAGTTTGATCTAGAAGTTGTCTGTTCTTTTGGAAATATACTTGAAAGAAGTTTTAAACGTCTCACCCTGATTCGCTGTTGTTCAGGTGGACGTGAGCCCATCCAGCAACCGTCTGCAGCTGCTGGAGCCCTTCGACAGGTGGAGTGGAAAAGACCTTGAAGACCTGAGGGTCCTCATCAAGGTGAGAGGAGGAGAGCAGCACCAATCACAGCCAGTCTATTGTTAGTCCAGGGTTGTCATCACTAGACTGATTTGGAAAAACTTTTGTACAAAATGCCACTGACTGATATGAAGGGTGTAGTGTTAAACTGCCATCAGTCAAGTTCTGTGTCTTCATTCTTCTATCCCTGTCCTTAATATCTCCTACTGCACCTCCTCTGTGTCCCTCTGCGGCTGTAGGTGAAGGGAAAGTGCACCACTGACCACATCAGCGCCGCCGGGCCCTGGCTGAAATTCCGCGGTCACCTGGACAACATCTCCAACAATCTGCTGATCGGCGCCGTTAACATTGAGAACGATGCCGTGAACAAGATCAAGAACCAGCTGACTGGAGAGTACGGAGGTGTGCCCGACGTGGCTCGCCATTACAAGGTGAGAAATAACTGTTTGTGTTACACCTTCTGGATGATACATCGGTTTAAAATGCTTGTTAGGGCTAAAAATCACCAACCAAAATGCTTATTAGTGTTGCATTTTTGTAAATGTTTCCTTTATCTTTGCTCAATTGCGCAATCCAGGCCAACGGAGTGAACTGGGTGGTTGTTGGAGATGAGAACTACGGAGAGGGATCCAGCAGAGAGCACGCTGCTCTGGAGCCAAGACACCTGGGAGGACGCGCCATCATCGTCAAGAGCTTTGCCAGAATCCACGGTATGTTCAGAAAAAAAACCCATCAAACTGTCTCCTGCATTTTAAAGTTATCCTGGCATCACTGGAGTCATGCGCAGTTTTATCACGCTTACACTCAAACCATTAGTTTATTTTGTCTGTGGAAGGCAGAGGCAGCGGGGAAGCAAGATCTTAATAGATGTGATTGGTGTCCAGAGCAAATTGATGATTATTTAGTCTGACATGTTTACAGTGTGCCAGAATGAGAATGTCTCCCGCAGCGTCTAAGAGAGTCTCCAAGCTATAAATACAGTCCATTAGTGGCAGCTTTGTTGCATATAGGAGAGTGTTGAAAGGCTGGCTGTAGGTAAAAGGATGGATGAAAGCTTGTCTGATCTGAGGAAATGTTTTTCATGTGTTTCATTTGTTTTTCATCACAACCTCCAGAAACACACAACATAAAATGTTGCTTATAGCTAATACAGTTTACAAAGCTTTTCAACATCACGTGGTCTTAAAGAAAAAGATTTCTAACTGCATGGATTTTGTGTAAATGTAAACGCAAAAGAGAGTCCAGAACGAGTCAATATCTCTTTAATTATTCAATCTTTTGTCCTCCGTACAGAGACTAACCTGAAGAAGCAGGGCCTGCTGCCTCTGACTTTCGACGACCCCAGCGACTACGACAAAATTCGCCCTGATGACCATATTTCAATCACCGGGCTGAAATCTTTTGTTCCCGGCAAGGTGAGAAATATTCTGCAGTAATGACACATTGATCCAAAATACATCCCAGCTTCTCTTAACATTATCTAGACGCTAAAAGTTGTCCTGAAATTCTTCAGCCAGTATTTCGATTAGGGTCTGACTGATACTGGATTTATGAGACTGATGCTGATACTGTTATTAAGGAGTAAATATTCTGATATCGCTGTACGGGCAAATAATCTTATAGAAAATATACATAAACACACATTTTTTTGCAATGATCCAGATGTGGTTATTAAACGCTTGTGACAAAGTAATGCAGATATGATATTTGACAGTTTAACAATGAACTTTGTTGTATGAAATTACACCAGTGCACTGAAACAGTAAACTTTAATAACTTTCTTAATTAATTTTGAATTAAATTTGATTAAAGAAAAAGGATCAAATATACACTAAATAATGCATATATAAATTCTTTTTTAAAAATCAGCTCATATCAGACGACATAAATACCAATATATCTGTAATGGATCAATATAGACTGATGATATCGGCTCACTGATATATCAGTCGGGCTCTAATTGTGAGTAGAGTTAGTATGCATGTAAGCACTCCAACTATTCACTGCCCTGATTGGAGGAAGGTAAGGAGTGAAGGAGAACTGTGTAAATGACTCATACGTGATCTTGTTTGCCTCCTCCAGCCCCTGTCAGCAGTGATCAAGCACAGCGATGGCAGCCAGGTCTCCATAACCCTAAACCACACCTTCAATGAGACCCAGATCGAGTGGTTCAAGGCTGGCTCCGCCCTCAACAGGATGAAGGAGCTCCAGTAATTGGCGGAGAGATGGGAGGCAGGGCCCGTAGGGGGCCGTCGAGGGGCCTTGGCGTGGGTTAAAGAAGGGGGAGAAATGTGGGCCTAGAGTGGGGCTTCGCAAAGAGGAAGAGACGGCGTGAACGGTAGATAGTAACCAGATCTGGTTTAGGGACAGCTGTAGTCATGCTCAGTTAAAGAAAGAACGCACGCACATACACACATACACACACAAGGTCGCTGTACAGATGAAAAGCGCACACACAAGCACACGCACATGCACAGACAGGATTACTGTGAAAGCACTTCCCGGTTGAAAGAAAGAATCACACATTTGCACATAATCTTAGCTATGTTTGTGTGAGAAGCATAGCGGTGTGTCTCCATTTTTAGGCAGCGTCGCTTATACTGGCAGCACTCCTCCGTTTAAAATCGGATTCGTCAAGCATTATTTGTTCATCGAGCGTAACCCTGTAGCGCTTCGTCTGTGTCATACACAAACGCTCATCTTTCTCCATCGAAGGGAGTTGTACAATTTTTCACGTGATATTTTTTATGACAGATCAGTATCACTGTATATCTTTAAAAAAAACACATTACTGTATTGTGCATAATCAGCCACACTGGTTTTAAAGTCACACCTGAATCAGTTAAGTTGAGTATAGATAAAGATATCCAAAAACAGCTGTGAGACAGTGAAGTGTGAACTGTTGAATCCAGCCCAAGACCAGAAAAATATTACAAATTTATACCTCTGTAATGTTATCTCCATCCAAACAGCTCAATAAGCTGACTTATATGAATGTAATATTTTCCTTTGTAATCTCCACACCTGAAAAGTGAATCTTTTCCAGGTTATCTGTAGCTATAATATGCCAAATGGTTCCTCCTGTAGAGAGCCACGGGGGTTTTCGCTGCATTCTGATGTGATTAATGACTTGAACAAATGTTTCCTCGGTCACCACTGATTGGAACCACTCTCTAAACAAACCACCGGGGCTCACTTATTTACTGTAAACAACATCAGCGGCGAAAGTCCCTCGGCCCCCGTGCTCATAAGTCGTAGTACATCTGCAGCCCACTGTGCTCTCACTCAGTCTGAGACGCTGCTTTTGCTCCACTTCGTTTCGAGTGCGGTTTCACTCCGGTACATTTCGGTCAGCACGTGAATCTCTACACTCCCTGCTGCTCTTCCCATGCTCTCTGTTCTCGCATCACATAACCCTCCATTGTGTTAAAAAAACTTTCCTGTGTGGTGGTCTCTAGACCAGCTAGAGCACAAAACGCTAGTGTGGTAGCGCTGGCCTTGCCATTTTTTTAAATGTTCATCTGTACTTTGTTCTGTGTTTGTGTGTGTTTGTGTGTGTGTGTGTGTGTGTGTGTGTGATGCATGATTGATTTGATCAGGTTAACATCGGTCTGTGTTTGAAGCTGTCTGTCCCTCTTTGCTCATCCTGCCTAGCTTTCAGGCCGGCTCATGCGGGCCAAACCACAACCTGATACGTTTGTTGCAATTGGCTGTTATCAGATTTTTGTTCTTAGACAGTAAAGCTGCACTGGATCAGATCTCTAGCAAATAAAGAGAAGAGTATGGCACTGCAGATTAACCCCCGTTTAACCCCGGCACCTGAAAAACAGTGTAATAAACACTCCTCTATAGTAGATTGTTTGTACAGTCTCCCTTCTAGATTAAAGCCTCACAGATCAGCAGGTTGTCCGGCTCAGACGTCACGCTAACATAGTGTCTCAGTGTTTATCAGCCGCCCCTCACTTTCATCTGGAGATGCCAGTGTGTGAAATTGCCTCGTGTAGCTGTAATGTGAGACTACAGGGCGTATTTGTCTTTGAACTGAATGTTTTTTCTTTCCAGGTTGAGGTTTGGTCCTCCATAGCATGAGACGGCCTCCTGTCTTCTTACACAAACTAACGCACAATCTAGTGTCCAGACGCCTGGATTCTAGCACTTTGTAGAATTAGCAACGTAGTTTTTTTTAGGTGTGCTTTACCATGCATCATTTATCCTTCGCAAAATGTTTTAATCCTCAGTGTACATCTTCGTTGCGTGCGATGAATCCTTCGACAGTAGAAAGATTTAGATTCAGGATCATTCTTTTAGTAGATTTGGTAACGATGTCATGATGTACACATAGCGTGCGCCACTGAAACAGCGTGGTTATATATTTTTATGGGCATAGGGATGTTGGAGGTCCTTGCTGCTTTGTTATGTTGGAGTAGTGCTGGTGTTTAGCTCCTCATCATGCAGAAAGTCTATTATAAATATCTTATCATTCATTTTGACAATTACAATTACAGACAGTTGATAATTACACTGCTTGAGGTTAATCCACATATATTTAAACGTCACTGAGTTTGGTCCTGTGTGTAAATGATGTGATATATAGCTGCACTTTGTATAGGGGCGTGTATATAAGTATTATATCATAATAAAGAGATATATATATTAATAAATAAATAGAGATCAAGAGACATGCAGTAAGCTGCTTATCTAAATGAGAGCAGTTAACTCTTGAAACAAGATGTAATGTATTGTCCCCCTTCTGTCGTCATTTTTAAAGTGAATCTCCATTAATCTAATGGTTTCACGAACCAGTTGACAGGTGGATTGTGGGTTTTGACAGTGAGAAAAGGGACTTGTTATATTTTTGGAAAAGGTGACTCATGAAGGCTTTAGTTTAGTTTGTCTTAATTTTTAGTTTCACATAGTTTTCCGGGACAGAGAAGATTTGAAACCTTGAGTCCTTGATTTCAAGACTTTTTGCTGTTCATACAATCAACCGCTAAACACTTTGAGAATCATCGCAAAAATGGTTTTATGTCCCCATTACACTCATCACTTCGGTGGTGAAACACTCCACGTCAGATTGTCAGAATTAAACTGCCAAAGATGCCTAATAAAAATATATGGATGTGAGGAAGTTGTGGTTATCCATGAGACGTTGTTGTTGCTGTGCATGGCCCATTTACATGTGAATTTTGAAAAAATATCACCATGTCCATAATAATCTGAATATGTACAGGGTGTTTTTTTTTCTCCCCACATACTTGATTAGATTTCATCATCTTCAAAAATACTGATTCATTTCAACTTTCCTCTTTTAGCACATTTTAAAGCGCAGCTTGTGATGCATTTTGCTTATACTGTGATGTAAGATATGGATTTGTTGTTCACTGGTTCAGGTCTTTGAGTTTTTAAAAAGCACCACTGTAAAGTGACAAATCAAATAATGATGTTCATGAAGACATTGTGTGGTAGCATGCCCATTGTGTCATTTTGTACTCAGGTGTGCTTCGTTTGGTCAAGCTTCCTCCGATGTGTTTGAAATCAGTTCTTTAACATGCTTCATATGAACAGATGTTATTTATAGTGATGATACCCCTCACACTCCTGTTTTAAAATTCAACTTGATTTTGTAAAACTAGATGATTTAAATGCTTGCAGTTTTATAGCTCGCAAGACATCCAATATCTTGACATCTTTACAATATAAACGGTAAATTAATAAAGATAAAATTCTGAAGTGGCTGTTGTTGTGTTCCTCATTTAATACAATCATGTGATTATCATTATTGTAGTGTTACAATTCATGTACAGGCAGCTGAGGAAGAATGGGTTTCAGTTCAGTTAATAAGCTGCCATTAAGTGTTGAAATGCATTCACTGATATTCACTTGTTTATTGAATAATGTCCATCTACACAATTCTGAAATATTATCATACCTGTGCAGTATGTACTTAAATATACTCACACATGTATTTTATATACTTGTAATATATATATATATATATATATATATATATATTTACTGTAGATTGACTGTAACTAACTTTACTACACCTATACAAGACAATACACTGTATAAACTTGA
This sequence comes from Scomber scombrus, assembly GCF_963691925.1. NCBI lineage: Eukaryota > Metazoa > Chordata > Actinopteri > Scombriformes > Scombridae > Scomber > Scomber scombrus. The sequence goes on from NC_084987.1 coordinate 20,726,009, forward strand.
CTGGCATGCACACAGCATGTTACCAGGTTATATCATGGTATTATATTTTAGTCAGTGTTCAGTTTTTAGTTCAGATGTTAGTTATTTGTTTCTTTTTCTTAAAAAAAAATCTGTCTCATATTTACAACTTTAAAGTGCACAGTAGGAGGTGGTTTCTGGGTGCATCAATGATTAATGAAGGGGACTAAAAGTAGCTCAGGAGATGTTTGTTACTACTGACATGCACTGTGTATAGATAACATAAAAGCACAGTGGTCATAGAACTACATGTGTTTAATGTACATGTGTGCACTGCACCTCATGTAATACAGACAAGGAAATACTTTTCCTTTTGTTTTTCACTTCAATTACATATTGTTTTACTGTCCAACTTCACATTGTGACACCTTAATTAAATAAGTGGGGAAAAAACTGCTAAAAAAGAATTGAAATTTCATAAATGATCTTTAATTTAAGCTTTAAAGTGAACTACATGAATGGATTTAATTTACTTCGGATGTAAATACATAGTTTAAAATGTTTATAAGCAACTGTATTAAATTTAAAATGCATAGAAAAATACAAAAAAAAGGATAGAAAACTATAGTATATATAGAAAACAAATAGGTAACAAATAACAAATAGGCTATTTAAATATTAATATAGACAGAGATAATAAATAACCAGGATAAATAATTGATTTAAGTGTTAAGGAAGATATAGTTTTAGCATAATGTTCAAATTCCTTAAAGAACATTTTTAAATTATGAAAAAACAAACAGTACATAATGGTAATGCAAAGGGTAAAAAACAGCACACTGTGCCTTTAAGTTTTGCGACGTGTCGTAAAAACGTCGCTATCGTAAACAATCACGTGGAAACATCATGGATGTGTTTGACTATGGTGCAGATTATTGTACCTCTGCGTGTTGTCTCTAGCTGGATTTTGAGCACTTGTTGTGTTTAAGTAAAGCAAGAAATGTCCTGAAAATAAGCGGCAGCTGACAGTTCAGGCCGGTAGTTGTAGCAGCGCTGCTCTGTGTGTGAGAGTGGGACTGTGATAGAGTTATAGAGAGTACCTGCTCACAGTCTACATCATGTTTGTGTTGGTGGAGATGGTCGACACGGTCAGGATCCCTCCGTGGAACTTTCAGAGACAACTGAACGACGCCATAGCAGAGGAGCTCAACAAGAAGCTGGCCAACAAGGTGTGTGAGAGAGTGTGTAATAGTGTGTGTGAGACACTTCAGTTACCAATGAAGCAACACAACTGTGTAAAGCTGAACTTTGAGCACAGCTGTATCTGCTCCTCAGGTGGTCTACAATGTCGGCCTCTGCATCTGCTTGTATGACATCACTAAACTGGAGGACTCCTATATTTTCCCAGGAGATGGAGCCTCACACACCAAAGGTATGATGACGACATACACTCACTGGCCACTTCATTAGTTACATCTATGCAAGCTAATGCAATCCAATACAACAGCTCTGCTATAAATTATATTTTTTTGAAGTTCATTTTTATATTTTGTCCACCCCATTAACTTACATAAAGGGGGCAAAATATTAGGAACACCATTCAATATAATGCACTCTAGTACACCACCATCACCCACTATGACCTCAATAGTAAACATTAAATAGAATGATCACCTTACTGGTCATGTCAACAAAAACTGAAAATATATAAGCTGCATTCAGGTATAATTTAGTGCAGAGCTGTTGTATTTGATTGCAATAGCATGTAACTGAATGAGGATCTTTATTTCATCTGCACACACTCTTGGTGAGATTATTCATTCATTTAAAAAATGCACTTTTATTCCTTCTTATGAATTCACAAACATTGTCAAACCATGTCATAACTTAAGCCTTCCTCTAATATTCTAGTTTTAATATGTGTAGTGGACTTTGTGCTTTATTGGCACCATAATTCACACAATAAGCACAATAATAGTGAAAAAGAGTTGGTGTTAGGATGCTACCAAAGTAGAAATGAAACCATCCCATTATCAGACTAATAGAAACGCTCTTACATGCCCTCCTATGTGAGGGTCATTCAACCCACCTACTTTCATTGTGATGGGTGATTCTGGAGAAATGTGGTGCTTATCAGAGGCTTTCATACCAAACTAAGGGTAGAAAGACACACAGTGATATTCAGACAGGCTGGGCTCAGACATCAAAAAGAGCCGCTGCTAGTATTCAGATCTAAGGTTACAGTTACAATGAGGATTCACAGACTGTTTTCTGACTGTAACCCACTGATTCGTTCCCTTGCTTCTTCTCTCAGTTCATTTCAGGTATGTTGTTTTCCACCCTTTCCTCGATGAGATCCTGGTCGGCAAGATCAAGTACTGCAGTCAGGAGGGAGTTCATGGTAATGTCAGAGTTTTCTCATTTTCATTTCAGCGTGTTTGATTAAATCTCCAGAAATATATTCATAAATTCACTCTGAAAAACCTAAAAATGAAAAGAAAATGCTGACGGTTATATTCTCAATTTATGTACTAGTCATTTGGTCTTGTGAAAAACACAAAAGACCCTTTCTAGAGCCAGTGTTTGGTTTGGAAATCATCACATGGGAGAAGCAGGAAATAAAAAATTCAGTTTGAAAAATTACCTCATGAATAATTAATGATCTAAATAGTTATGTATCATTTTCTGTGAATTGACAAATCAAGTAATTTGATTATAAGGAACATATTTAAGTGTAATTCGTCATTTTTTGTGACTTAATATAACTACATCATTGTAATTAGTCAGCTGCAGCAGACAACACTTTTACCTTTTTGCCTTATTGTATCCATTCAGTTGTGCTGTCTACACAATTGTAACCTGGTTAAATGCATTAAAAAAACAACCAAAAGAAGAGTCTCATTAGGATCTGAGTAGTCTTGCAATATCTTGAATGGTAGCGAGAACTGTGCCCCAGATTGTCCTTAGTCAGTATGAGTGAAGCGTTCAAACACTGACCTATGAGTCTGGGATCTGAGGAGCTATTTGGTACAAAGATGTAACTAAGATGTACTATGTGTGGAGCAGAGATGTCACATCGACAGTATGAAAGTCTCATGTAACAGTCCTGCACTTCCTGTCTGCTCTGCTTTCATTTGCTGTGAATCCCAAGCAGCAAAGCCAGCAGCTTTAATATTAGCTGAGTCACACTTGGCTCATCATGGAGGAAAATATGCCTTCAATTACTCTGAGGAAAAACAGAAAAGGCTCACTTATATTTTTACAGATTTCAGGGTGTTTATCACTTGCAACTAGAAATAAAAGGTGCTCAAAATATTTCTCTGGTGCATGCAGTATTTGAAGATGTCAGTCTTTTCTCTTGTATGTTCATATTTTCTCTTAAGTTTAATTATATTTAAAAAAAATAAAATATAATGTTGTCGAATGTCTGAATGATACTGATCACTGACTGCAGTCTGTTACCTTTCCGATCCACAGTGACGATGGGCTTCTTTGATGACATTCTCATTCCACCAGAGTCTCTTCAACAACCCGCAAAATTGTATCCTCGCCTCAATTATTCTGTCAGATGAAGTGAAGCGCTGTGGTTTCATCTCAGCAACAGTTTTCCCACATAATATTTGATATCTAGAAGTGATCGTGTTGAGTCTTCCTTAGCTGCAGCTTCAGCGATGAAGCAGAGCAAGTTTGGCTTTGGGAGTACGAGACGGACGAGGGGGCCCACGACCTCTACATGGACCAAGGAGAGGAGATCCGTTTTCGGGTGACAGATGAAGTCTTCGTGGACACGTCACCTACGGGCCCGGCCACTGCGACGACGGCAACGGCGCCGCAACCGGGACAGTCGACGGCGCCGCCAGCAGAGGTCAGCGGGGAGAAGAAGGAGGCGCCGTACACTCTGATTGTAAGAACGCACTTCATGACTAACACACTGTTACATCACCAGGTCAAACAGAAAACTATTAAACTGCTAAAACAAAAGCTTCACAACCATCTGACCCCCAGTGGTGTTGTTTCAGGGGACCATCTGTGACCCGGGGCTGGGGCTGCTGTCATGGTGGAACAATTAGCGCCGCAGAGGAAGACAACGATGTCGGGGTTTTTTTTACCAACAGATTGACCATCGTGACTGATCGGGCCGGTCGGCTGGAGACGCCGAGCCCTGTTGTTTCAGTACAGGACAGAGTCAAGAGACAAATTGGAGCTGCCGTCTGAAACAAGATCAGGCTGGTGTCAGAGTGACTCATGACACATCTGCCACACTCAGATGGACTTTATTGTAAATACTGACCTTTATATACCAGCTTCATGTTAACATGGAAAACTTACCGTTGATTGATGAACATTCACATTCAGTTGGTACATCTCACATGAGAGTTTGACCCCAAATAAAAAGGAAACAAGAATAAATGAAGTCATTAATCATTTGAATCATATAATCTATTGAATCATAATAGCATCACCACTTTATGAGAGTCAGCTCAACAAAGTAGGTGCGGTTTAAAACTGGGTTTTCAGTTTTAAACAGCACCTACGTCTCAGGTGCTTAATGATGTAAGAACTGATTTGGACACTCTGGTCCATTTTCTCAGAGAGATTAAGACTAGTCCTAGACTAAAGACAAGATTCTGTGAAAATGGGAAGTTGCCCTTCTGAGTTTTAGTAGTTAATCAAGATAAGAGAAATGAGGCTGAGTGACATTGTTGTTGATGTTAATTGATGTGTGGGTTAGATGTCTAATGCGTTTGTGGCATCATAATCCAAATCAAAGAAAAAAACATTTTGGGAGTCATATTTGAAAGATATGCTTTTTATTTTAAATAATAGCGCCACACCAGTTTTTATTTCACACAATTTCAGTTTGTTTAACAGCGTTTTGTATTTGTTTTGTCTCGCAGTAAAAAGGCGTATCATCAGCGCGAGTGTCGTGATTCGTGAATTTGTCATTTGGTGTGATTATAGGAAGTATATCGAAAGGGATTAGTTCCAAGCCTTTAAATCCTACAGTTTGAAGGGCAGTGAAGGTCCCACTTGTTTATAACAGATCTGCACTCCTAATGATGGTCAGCGTTAGTCTGCAACACACACACACACACACACACACATACATGCAAACATTTGTGTTTGTTGTGCAATCAGACATGCAGTGAGCTGTGTTTCATGTGACAACGGCACCAGTTGATGCTTGTCTCAATGATCTGTGTTCAAACTAAGTTAGACCCTACAGAGTTTTATTAACATAAACAGATGGGTTGCATGTGACCCATCACCACCCCTGCAGACATATTGCCTGCAGAAATCTGAGGGAAAAAAACAATGAAATCATTTACCATGAAAATAAGTATTTATACAGCAGACTCTGTGACAGTATACAGTTACCAGCCTGTCTTATCTCAGACATTTCATGGGTTAGGGTGGTGATTTTCATTAGCAACTGAGTATTCTATGAGAAGATACATTTGGACAATGCAAAATTCATTGTGTTACTGGTGTCCGGTCTACCGAATAACACAACATCTGTAACAGAACAGCTCAAAAACAGCTGCACAGGAAGTGCAATGTGAAGATAATAAAATCACAGCACTGGCAGGAGAAATAACACAAGTGTGATGTCCACTACACTGAGCACACATCTCCTCCAACACATTACATGCATGACAAGGAATGAGGAAAGTCATTGTCTGCGCACCCCGCACACACACACACACACACACCCACACACACACACACACACACACACTCACACACACACACACTCTCTCTCTCTCTGTCTCTCTCTTTCTCCCTCACACACACACACACAGTCGCATCACGCCATCGGAATCTCCGGCAGCTGCGCAGACTCAGGAGCCATCACACCGTCACATCAGGGTTTTCCGCCGCTCTGCGCGGATTTGGTCGACTTATTTATTTAATTACTGGTTATATAATCAACACCGACTTTGAACACACACGTTCGCGCACAAACTGATCGACCTCAACCTACCTGCAGTAAGTAACATTTCTGTGAATATTTGCATGTGGATGTGGCTGCAGGGGGGGAGTGTGTCAGTGTGGCTTTGTTATTATACCGGGACAATTATTGCTTTGCATGCCTGGAACTGGAAGAGAAGAGGAGCTGAATGAAAGAGAGCGATGTTTAAAGGATGTCTCTGATTGTATGGAGGACTGTCGGTGTCAACATTTCGGCCGTTATTTGCTGGTCTTTGCTCGTCTGTATGAACGGACCTGTCACCCTGCTGTTGTCTTAAGTTATTGTCCAGCAGCGTTGACTGTTTTTACGCTTTCCACACAGTATTTCTATAAATTGGACAGATAGGAGCAGGGAACCAGATTGATCTCTGTAAGGGTCGCTGTAGGCTGTAACAGTGGGGATGCAACAGGGGGGATGCAAAGAGATAAAATAGAGATTTTATATTAAGGATTTTTGAGTGACGTGAATGAAATCAGCTGGAATCAACGGACAAACTCCACACACACACACACACACACACACACACACACACACACACACACACACACGGGTCGTGTCTTTTCATAGGTAGGCTACTGGGAAGAGATGCATTCCTGACCCGGACCAAGGGAGCTTCCACCCACTTAATTCTTTAGATTTAGTTCCGCACATCCAGATGTTCTCCTGTAGCTGTCTGTACATGAAGTGTAAACTCTGGGTGTCTCTAAATGTTTTGATCCACTCACAGTAGTTCCTATGATGATACATGTCTGTCTTTATGGAGTACTTACATTGAGAGTCAGTTTGTAACAGACACTGTGTATTTTAATTGTCACTGTATCCAGTGGTAACGCTACGTTATTATTTCTCTAGTACTACTGAAGCTAAATGTAATTGTTCATTTGGGAAAGGGGCGCTGACGTCACGAACGCACCACCAGAGGCGGTGGCGTTCTGCAGCTGTTCTGACGTCACACGCGTCTGCCTGCATCATCGCATGCAGGGGAGGAGTGGGCGTAAAAAAACAAAAACGTCCTACACAAACACACACACACACACACACACACACACACACACACACACACACACACACACACACACACACACACACACACACATACACACACACACACACACACTGTATATTTGTTGCCCGGCTGTGTTAATGTTTTTTTCTGGGATGAATTCAACCTTGAGTACTGACAGGTTATCATTGAGTGGCCTTCTCAACCTAACCTTGAAAATATCAATGTAGGGATAAACCAGATAGATAGATAGATAATTGTAGTGTTACAGTAGCCTAGTCACGTAAATCATACAACAAATGACGTAGTTCAAGAATGAAATACAATACAAATCCATTAATAATTGAATAACTATAGCAAGTCTGAATAAGATTAATAATAAACTAGGAACATACTGTGTGACTCTTGATATTGTATATATATATATATACACACCGTAAAGGTAGTACCCTGTAATCCACAGTACAGTAATGCAAGGCAAGTAGATATGAAAATTTAATCTCCGCATTTATTAATACTATGCGTATAGCTTAAAAGATAAACCATGGTGTATAATCATGTGGGATTGCAGTGAAATAAAGCAGCTGAGCCAAAGGGACACTTCCAAAGACTCCAGGTAGGTGTAACGGGGTACCAATTTTGCATCTCAATTCGTCATGAGTACTACTGTTGTATCTGTGTCTTCTGTGGCTCTGGAGGGGTCTTTGTCATGTCTCAAACAATAACCCTGATGATGTCTCGAGTCAACAAATGTTGCCTGTGCTACACACTGGAGGTGTAGATTTTGAAGGATGTTGGCATTTAGCCTACCACACACAGACGGTCTGACATCTAATGGAAACATACTATTGGGTTGTACAATGGGAAATGTTGAGTCCGTGCTATGGAGTAGAAGTCAGGATATCTTGATCTGATCTGCTTGATCATCAAGTCCATCCCTATTAAGTCCCTCAACTTAATGGATGAGCAGCAGGCTACTAACTTGAGTACCCCTTTAACACTAGAAGAGACTTCATTTAAAAGACTTTAAGGAGACTTGACTGAAGATGAGGAATAATAAAAATGAGGTATGTCACCTCGTCTATATTATTGGATGAAATGTTAATCCAATAAAGTAAATGTGACATAAAATGGTAGAACAATATATTTCTAGACACCAGGTAAAAAATAAAAAAGGCATTCTCTCTTGGTCCCTCAGTGCTAATCTGGCTGGGGTACACACCGACCCCAGAGGTATACTTATACTGTCATATCTTACAGATGCTTTAAATTCAAAATTACTTTATTTATCCCCGAGGGGAAATTCATCATTCCAATTTTTCATGACTTTGTCAATCAGTTTATTCCTGCTGACTTATATCATTGTTTCCTGGTTCTGTTTCAATGACTGTTTTTAAAAAAATACCAATGTAGTGGAGTCCTGGGGGAGCCCACTCAAAAGCACCCAATTCCACCAATGTAGTTTTAATAGACGGAACTATTCATTGAGTTGATGGTCATAATTTAAAGTTTCACATACCATGGGGAATGGTACCTTGTCAGTTATTTTTTAAAGGGGATGGTTACAGATGCAGTAGACACAAACATGATCTCTGTCTGCCTAAATTTTCATTTTACACAATATGCAAAATTAACTGTAACTTTCCTAAAATAATAATAATCTGTTTTTTCAGATGAAATTAATTACATAAATAATAATGTTTTTAGAAGAAATACATTTTAAAATATTTTTTTCTGTGTTGGTTGTCTCTTAGAGTAGTTTATTCTTGGTGTTCCTCAGGACCCCAGTAGGATGAAGGTTAAATTGTTCTTGATTCCTGACTTTAATAGGCGTTTTGTTGGTTGGTCCTACTCCAATCAAGTCTAAAGCCATACGGCACCTCTCTCATCTTCCTTCACTCACTCACTGTTGTCTCTCTCCTCACAGCCAGCCCTTCTGACAGACTTGAAGTGACAGTGCTGACCTGGATAACCGCTGAGCCTGTGTTCCACACCCAGGCAGGCCTCTCCAAGCAGACAAACTCTCAGATACTACAGCGGACAGACAGCAGTGTCAGCAGCTCATCAGCAGCCTGTGGCTCAAGGAGCAGCAGCAGCAGTAGCATCCGACTGAGAGGAAGAACACTGCATTCACACCATCCTCCCCCATCCTCATCTTCCTCCTGTCACATCTGACATGGCAGACCCCAGCCTCACGTCTCCCTCTCGAACCCCGCTGCGCTCCCCTAACACCTCGCTCACCCTCTCCTTCCCCTTCCTGAGGGAAGGGAGCCGGGTATGGGAGGAAAGGGCGGAGCAGGGGCTGCCTCGGGATTTGCCCAGCCCGCTGCCAACCAAACGCACTCGCACCTACTCAGCGTAAGTAGTTATAGACCAGCCTGTGCTTAAATGATTAGTCTATTAACCACTAGTCAATGGTGAAAAGTAGACATTTACTCAATTACATCTACTTAACTAAATTATAAAGACATTTTTTTACTATTGTACTTTTTACACCCTACATTTTTCCATATGATGTTCTAAGTAAGGCAGTCTGTATAAAAGGTGTACTTAATGGCTTTATTAATGATTAATGAATGATTTACTTAAGTGTTATGGATCAGTTTAAGCCAATAATATCAACAACGTGTGGGTTGCCAGATTGTTGAAAATCCCTTTAGCTGACAACCAAAAACTTGGTAATAATTTATATATAAAGCATTAGTAAATCATTTATAATATTAAACCCCCCCAAAAAAAACTTGGTTTCAAATGACATGCTTTTCTCTAATATGAAATATTCATGACTATATAAACAGTTGGAAAGTTAGAATATCCTTACTTGTTATCTCTTAAGAGTTTATCACTCAAAGTCTCTTCTGCTTCGTGAGGACTGTGGTTTTATAATTATGGACTGACACAACGGGTAACATGAGCAAATAACAACTGTCACCAGTTTATGATTCAAACCAGTGAAGAAAGCAAAGACAGGAACACAAATGCAGAAACCTCTTAAGTGAAGTTTTTGGCAGAGCAATTTGAATTCATGTAGATATTCGTCGCTCAAAGTTAAAAAGTGGCTGAGAGAATAAGTTTACAGGTCCTTTGAAGGAGGGGTTCACAATTTTTCAGGCACCCAAATGAACACTGAAACAGGTTTTTCTTGCTATAATCATTCCCCCTGTTCATAATTACCATTAAGATCATCATGCACTTACCATCTTATCCAGTTGATATGACTAACTCAGACTGATGACACCTCATATAAATGTCTACATTCCTCTGTCTGGTCAGGGCTTGAGCCATAAACTCTATTACAAAAAAGAAAAAAACTGTTCTAAACTGCTCTTCTGAAACAATTTAACAGTAAACTGTACTGAAATTTGTAATTTTATGCTTAATTTGAGAATTGTATTGTTTTTCTCTCTTCGCCCTGCAGTACGGTACGTGCTCAGTCAGGTCCGGTGTTTAAGGGTGTGTGTAAGAACTTCTCCAGGTCACAGGGTCACGGTTTCATCAAACCCTCCCACGGCGTTGAAGACATCTTTGTTCACATATCAGAGTGAGTGGCAGCAACACTGAACACACTCTTAGACAACAAAATCATACACGTTTCACAACTGTCGACTGAGAGAATAACAGCATACATGAGCTGAATTTAAAGCAGAAACAAAAACCTACTGCAGATCTGCTGTGTCAACTTACAGGACTGTAAGAACTCAGTGAACCACACTATTTACTGGCAAAGCTTTTTCAGAGTGTATTTCTTTCTTTTTTTTTAAAATTCAGGACAAGCAGTATATCAAACTATAGCATTAGCAAAAGCAAATCTACACCAAGTCTCCAAACAGATTATGCAGGATGATATAGCCAAACATTTGCATCGTGAGTCTGAAACTCCATTTATCTTGTCTTGTTACTTGTCCTCATTACAAGTGCTGTAGCAGAGATGTGTATATGTTTGTAGGACCAGATTCTTTTTTTTTTCATAGAGTGAGATGAGAGTATCGATACCACTCTCGAGTCTGTGTGTGGACAAATGGAAACTGTTCCGCAACCTGTTAAAGTCACACATTCAGACAATATTTTTGGCACACAGATGTGAAGATGTTTTTGAGAGAAATGCAAAAATGGTATTTATTTCTGAAGACAAAAAAGGTCTGAGTTTTGCATTTAAATTTTGTTGTGATTATGGTTTTTGGAGGCATACAATTTGATGTTTTCATTTCCTTTTTTTGCCTTGCAAATACTGCAGATAGAGGCTAAAAACGTGTTATTTTTGACAGCAAAAGAGAAAAAAAAGTGTTGAAGCTGGCACCATTAGCTTAGCTTAGCAGAAAGACTGAAAACAGGAGGAAGAAGCTAGCCTGGCTGTCTCCAAAGTTTAAAAATATGCCTACCAGCACGTTTAAAGCATGTTTATTTATACTTTGTTCCTAGTTTGTCGAGTTCATACACAAACAGGATTATAAAGTCAGTTTTGTACTGTAGCTAATTTTTGGCTAACAAGAGCCACGCACGGTGACTTTCATGAGTCTCTGCTGGATTGAAGTCAGAAAATTTGCTAACAAATACATTCAAATAGTTACAATGTGTAAATTAATAAGCTGAAGAGATGCTTGTAGGTAGATGTTTTAACTTGGACAGAGACAGGCTAGCTAGTTCCTCCTGCATGAAGTGTTAATGCTTAGCTAAGCTTATCGCCTCCTGGCTGTAGCTTCATGCGTGACACAGGTATGTGAATGGTATCTTATTATCTCACTCTCCATAACTCTTCCTTTAAATCAATCAGTCTCCAGTCAGGCAACCTCAAAGGGTCGCAAAATAACTGGAGGGCCGTTAGCAGAAGGGACATGAGATTAATTATCACATCTCTTAGGGATTTTCTTCTGTTATTCAATTAGTTACAAATCACCACCTGTGCATTAACACATTTTCGCAGGATGAAAGTGAAACTCCTCCCCCCTAATAAACAGATGAATGCATCCTGTTTGTGTCTGTTAAGTAGGCTGTAATTTTATTCGTGATGGCACTTTCTCAGGTCACGCCTAATCTGTAACCCTTTAAACAACAAGACCTTACAAAGCTAAACACCATGTTTACTCTCTGTTTCAGCATCGAGGGGGAGTATGTCCCAGTTGAGGGTGACGAGGTTACATACAAAGTGTCCCGGGTCCCGCCGAAAAACCTGAAGGTGCAGGCGGTGGAGGTGAAGATCATACATCTCAACCCAGGGACGAAACACGAGACCTGGTCCGGGCAGATCATGAGCTCGTAGGCCTGACCTCTAGGCCTGGTGGGTGATGCTGGGCAAGGCTGGGTGGTGGTGGGGGGTTGAGGTGTTGAGGGACTGATTAGCTTATATTCTGTGCTCGAATTCTTTTTTTTTCTTTCTTTTTTTAAACATGTTTTACCTACACAGCAAAGTGTCGAGTGTTAATAAGTGTCAATAAATTCAGCTGTAGTAGGCGATGACAGTTTTATACTCACAGAGCAGATGTTAAAACTGTCTGTCTACTACTCTGATAGTCATGCATTGTTAGGAAAAAGTCACATTTGTTTTATTCCTTCAATTTTTTTTTGTTCAAAGTCAAATGTGAGATGGGGATATAAAGTGATCAGCAGGGGATCCAACATCGAAACCCAGAGGAGCTTGTGGGCCTAATCTTTCCTAGAGATCAGCTGTATAAAGTATTAAACATTGGGGAAACTGTGTGGTGCAAATCTGCAAACTGAGGCATGACTGCTGAGTGTTCGAGCAAGGAAGGGAGCAATTTAAGAGAAAAGGCTGAGTTCGGTTTTACTTCCCTTCTTTGCAGCTGTTACGCGCTTGTTTACTTCACCAAAGTTTTTAGGATCACATGTTGGGTGCTAACATTGGTCCGATGACTCGTTATCTCAACCTATGCTGTTTTAATATAAAGTGCAGACTGGAAAGATGAGTACAAATTTGAATTCAACAGACAGGACAACAGAGATAATGGATGTAAAAGCAAGTAGTTTGGGAAATCGTGGCTGAAGAGATGTTGAATGATTGTGTTGCTTAAGTCAAAGGAAGATTTAACTGCTTTTTTGGGGTTTCAGGCCACCAGTTAAGAAACATGACCATAGAGACCAAAAAAAAGAGGAAGTTTTATTTTTAAATGGTAAGGGGAATGTACTGAAGGTCAGGAGGAGAGTAAGAGAAATTCAGAAGAACAGAAAAAGCATGACCAGAACTGAAGCAGAACCACCACATTAAAGGAAGAGTTCTTCATTTTTCAAGTTGTTGTTTTATAACCGTCAGGAGCTCAAAACCTCTAACTGACTATTATTTTAAATTAGGTTTGACAAACGGTGAAACTGTCCTTTAAACCTAAGCATTTTCAAACATAAAAAACCCATATATACTGTATACATATTTTACTGTGAAGGGAAAAGTATTTTTCCTGAAAAATGCATATCTTTGCTTGTATTGTCTCGTTTGTGGTTATTTATTTTCATTATTTATTTGATGATTTGCTCACATGTGTTGCAAGCTCTTTGTTTTTTGTAACACATTCAAAACTTGCACTTAAACAAATTTGAACTTCCACTATGAAACTGCCACATTGCTAAAGACATCAGGTTTTACTCAATTTGTTGTCCAGTTTGAAAATCTGAAGCCACGAATTTAAAAAAACAAAAAAACAAAAAACAAAAACTGTTTCTAAATCTCTTTTTCTATGATTAGAAAAACAGTGTATCTGTGTGTGATTCATTGAGAGTAGTCAGTGTGATGGTGAACTACATGACTCCATAGTTGGTGCCAATAGACATCATTATTACAGAAATGTTGTTTGTAGTTATTCAGGTTTTGCTCTGTTATATAATGTACTGTATGTCATTTTCTATAATATCTGTTCCACAGTCTCTATGCATCTTGTGTGTCTGTACGTGTCACTGCCTGAATTTGTTTGTTTCTGTCACATCAAAGGACACTTTCTTTTGTGGACGAGCCACTGTGGTGGTGATCCTCACGATTACTTCTACTGAGCCTTGAAAGAACATTAAAGCGTTTTATGATTCACAAGTCTGGTGGAAGCTGTTTCTTTAGCTGTTTGTGAACGTTAGGTATCCACTGACACTAAGTGAGGGAGAATGGGGAAGAGTGGTATGAGCTCTGGTTAACAGGTTTGCTTTTGACAATAGTCACATGTCCTGCCAAAGTGTAACATAAGTGAACAACTGATAACTTTATTCATTTATTACTATTCTAAAACAAATGCACTGATTTCTGGATATCTCAGCTACTTAAATCTGTACTGATTGAGTAACCTCAGCAATGAGAATGAACATAGTTTGGCTTGTGGCTGTTTGAACTCTGCAGCATCTGTTATTCTGCTGGATTTAGCTTCTCTGTCTGATCGCCAGTCATGGAAAACCAAAGCGATAACTGACTTTCAACATGTTGCTCATCCTTATTAAACATCATTTATTTTTACATGAATGGCTAACTTCAAAGTAACTTGAATTGATGACACACCTGCAAGCACTGAAACCAGGATATGGTGTTTATATGTGCAACACATAACTGGTCATTCTGATTATAACCAGGAGGCTGTTAGCCCAACAGTGCCAAGAAGAATCAAATCAACATTTATTTAAAGTACCTTATAACACAAGAGTGTCTTAACACATGCTGCAAAAAACTATGAAAACAACAACAGAGCTAATAAACAGAACTGATTTATTATTAATTATTATTAATGGTGAAGATTTAACACTGAGAACAATGAAATGATTTCAGCGTGATGACTGTAAACATGCACACATGCAACATCTGCAGCCAGGAAAGTACCAGTGACATGTTTTGCAATTTACCTATTGCGCCATCTGCTTGCAATATCTGTTACTACAGCGGTTTTACACATTTCATACTGCTGCTGTTTGTGTCTGATTTGGATGTTTTATATTGTCGCCCTCCTGCACTCCTGCCCTCCTGCACTGTGGAGAGGGAGGAAAAAGTGTGGTGTTTAACAGCCAAAAGCCAATTTAACTGTATTTCATTTGTGAAGTGTCTGTATATGTAACATTTGACATCTCTGGTGACCCCCAGTGGTAGCATTGAAAAAGACACTGTGGGCAATGAATTTGTGAAAGAGTTACAGTATGAACCAGCTACATGAGGTGCTTCACATTTTACAAAAAGCCTTTCTTGGGTGAAAGCCCAGTTTGGTCAAATACGCTGAGGTCAGTGAAATGATATCAAAAAAGATTTATTACAATGAATCGACACAAAATGACATTTTTATCCATACAAGACTGAAAAACAGCTGGACCAATCCCACCATTAGCATCAGGGACACATTGTACTGTACAGGCTCATTTTCTGTGCATCATAGTCTTATCTACATGATCATCGTAGCCTTTGATATTTAGTGTTTACAGTCAAACACAGGAGTGCAGCTGATGTTTCTGACTCATCAAAAGCTTCATTTTTATAATAATATCTAAAGGAGTCATTATTTTTCTGAATCATGACAATAGTATAAAACATTAACTTGTTATGGGAAAATGAAAAGTAGCAGTTTTAACACAAGTTGTTAAAATAAACCCTTTAAGCAGCTTTTGACAACAGCATGAATGAGCAGAAAGGAATAAATCAATAAGCATCAACACATATGTTCATCCATTATTCAGAATGCATTCGACTTATAAAAATATTTTACATACAAAGTTGCATATCGACTGGTTAAAGTTTGTAGAGTGACTTGGTCACAGTAGCTTAATTCACTGGTCAAGATGAATTAATTGAGTCAGTTCTGTTTTTAATATAAATTGAATAAATCCTGACAATTCAATGCAATGTTCATGTTTTTTCCAGAGCTGCAAAACAAGCAAAATAAACTATATTCTTCCTTTTATTTACAGAACCTTTGTGAGTTTAAAACAGACATTTGACATTCAGGGGATCACACAGTAAACCATCAATGAATCCCATCCACTTCAGAGCGCTGTAATGACATTAAATATCTGGAATGATTCATATGAAGATGCATCTTCTTCCACTTCTTCTTTAATGCTTCATTTATATCTCATTTTCAAAAATCTCACAAAACAATAAACAATAGGCTTCCTCACCTGTTCTTCTCTCTCTCTCTCTCTCTCTCTCTCTCTCTCTCTCTCTCTCTCTCTCTCTCTCTCTCTCTCTCTATCTCTCTCTCTCTATCTCTCTTATCACTTCCTTCAGCAGTGTCCAACAAGAATATACCAACTATTGGTATAAAATGATGCCAACATTAGTGCAAAACAGAAGCAGGTACGTTATTCTATACATTATGTGGAGTATTAACTTTAAATACTACCAAAATGCTTTATAATCTCTGAGCTTTTTGGTTACTTTCACGTTACATGCTACACACTGCCGTGGCGTGACACTGCAGTCAAACACATCTTCTGGTACAGTACTAAAACCTCAGCTGCAGTAAAAACACTTGAACGTACATCAACGTGTAACATTTCCGAGGGATGTGTGGTAAAAATGTAATTAAAACACTCAATAATGATATTAATAACATGGAAAAAATCAGTAGTGGTATCTTTCAGCAGTTCATAAAACAGCCTGGGCTCCATGTTCTGGTTATCTTACCATCAGGGACCAACAGGCCAGAGTTCAGAGGGGTTTTGTGGGTAAAGAAAGGGATTAAGGGCGGGGTAGGGGTGCGGGGAGTGTAAGACATCAGGATTCGTGTGGTGGAGCGTCAAAGAAAAGCTCCCGACAGAGCCGGGCCGTGTCCTCGGGGGAGTACACTGTGAAGCCGATTGTCCGCGGGTCGTTGAAGATTTCATAGTCGTTTCCTCCCTGAAAAGAGAGTCATGAAAATGATAAACCAGTGGGCTGATTTGGTTTTCACACTGATTCGCATTCTTTCATCCGAGGCTCTCCTTATCTATTGTACAACCGTGAACTTTGACCCCTAAGCCTGGACAAACAGTCGATGGCCTCTGTT
Organism: Scomber scombrus; assembly: GCF_963691925.1. Taxonomy (NCBI): domain Eukaryota; kingdom Metazoa; phylum Chordata; class Actinopteri; order Scombriformes; family Scombridae; genus Scomber; species Scomber scombrus. The sequence continues at coordinate 20,742,894 of NC_084987.1, forward strand.
TTATCTGATTGAGCGCTCCAGGCATGGCTTTACGGGCGTGTAGTCATGATTACAGCAACATACTGCAGCTGCCTCTGTTCTTATCTGCATCATCTGTGATGCTCACAGAGCAAAGTATGTGGTGATGTCGTTTTGCTGCACAGCAACAAATGTTAGGATGAAAATTTAGTTGAATTCTGTTAGATAATCATAATTACCATGTGGCCAAGAGTATGTGGACACCCCTTCTCATACATCTATGGAATCTCCATTGACAAATATTTCAGCAGTAGGCTAGGTGTTGTACTGATTTTTAGCGTGGCACTGTCATGGACCGCCATCTGTCCACAAATAGATAAGTTAAAACTACAAGATCCCTAAACTTCAATTAGATCGATATTCTTCATTGTCCGCAAAAGAAAAAAATCCTTACAGACAATGAATAAATAAATAAATAAAACACTGCAAGACAAAAACCTATTCTAAAAAGACCTATTCTGAAAAGACAAACATGATTCTAAATGAAAAGCAATGCCTTCCACTGATTCTGTGACTGTGTTTGTGCATGTATGTGATGTATGTGTGTACATGTCTTAATGCTGCAGACTGTAAACAACTGTATGCTTCTAACTTTGTGGTTCCCAGGAAGCCATAAACAAACCATAAACAGCTTTTCTGAGTTCGGAGTGGAAGAATTTGACTGTCTGGACTTTAACCTCATTGCATTTCTTAACGATAACTGTGAGCCAAGCCTTATCACCCAGCATAATTACCCAACCTCACTTATGCTCTTAAATCTGGTGGAAAAACCTTCTTACAGCAGTAGAAGCTTCTATAGCAGCAGATTTCTGTGAGTGTTTTCTAACGGGATGTTCAATAATCTCATATAGATCAGTGCCAGTATCTGTGCCCACTTCAGGGGATCCAAATACAGTACGTATCATAGGTTCTATCATAGCACTGCATCCACATTTCCTGACAACATTTCAACATGCAGCTGCACTTACATCTGACGTCTCATTGCCAAAGAAGTAGATGGCGTCCAGGCCTTCACTGTCCAGCAGCTCTAGACACAGTCTCTTGTCCCAGCCCTCCGGGAAGATGTCAAAGCTGATGAGACCACCTAAAACAAGAAGCCCACAATTAACAGTCATCAACATCATCATCTTAAAGCTGCCGACAACGGAATAAATTAGTAGGCGTGATGTGAAAGGTGACACACGCGGTGACAAAGCCGCAGATAATTATCACCTGACTCAGCAGTTCTTTTCATCCATACAGAGCATTTTATTGTCTTTCAGGTCATTGTTTTAGTGCACATTTAATCCACGCTTCACTCTCACTGCGTTCATAATCCAGCAGCAGCTGCTTTCAACAAAGAAGCTAAACTCACTGAATTCAATCTGTCTGGTAGCCAGAAACTCCAGTTACATGTTGGATGTGTAAATAGGACAACAGTTTGCTTTAAAAAAACAAAAAAACAAATACCCTGTGGAGTTTTCTTGCATACAAACAAAAAGTTATATTGACATTGAGCTTTACGCACCCAGGCGTGTGCATGTGTATCCTTGTATGTGTGCACGAGACAAACAACAGGGAGCCGCTCATTAAAAAAAACAACACAGTTTACCTTAAAAGAATGACAGCATGTCAATGATTTGTTTACAGCTTGTTGTGCTGCCCTCAAGAGGACAAACAATAAATGAATAGAGGTTTAAACAGACACACTCATGCAATGTGTACTTTAGGATTACTTTAAAGAGAACAATGACACCTGATACCAGTCACATATTTGCTTAATTTTTCAATAGAGAGTGGACAAAAGAGGTCAATGCTGCGTTTACTGTGTGACATTTATTAACCAGTACATTCAATACACTGCTCAATACTTTCCCTTTTGCATTGTTCTACCTGTATTTACACTGAACACCTCCCATAGCTGTGCTCATTATTTATACTGCGACTGATGGAGGCTGTGCAGGGACAGACCTGTGTTGTTCTGACAGTTGAGAGAATTATTTGCAGAGAAACGCACTGGACTTGGAGAAAAGCGTTGCCCAAACACACCCAATGTGTTTTGAGTTTTCTAAAATCAAGCATTCCAGGGATAAACTGTGATTTGTGTGGCTTTGGCTGCAGAGAGAAGATGATTATTGCAATATGTGTTTTGGAAAATCTTGCATTTACCACAAGCCAAGTCTGGGTTTCATTACAACTGTGTTTTTTTTTAAATGTAAGAGTAAAATAAACAGTGCTGTAGCTCAGTTGTTAGTCTAAATGACCGCAGTGACCTCTGAACCGTGACATGTGGCTGCAAAGTTCCCTGCAGCATTGTCTTTCCATTTGATTCATTCGCCCTTCCCCCGTTTCCACCTTAAATTCCTTTCATTGCCTCGTCTCACAGCTGGAGCATTTAAAGCTCCAGTGACTAAAGCGCCAGCTGAGGAGCATCCAGCCAATCAGAAGGCCGTTTCCCCTCACACACCCTCCACACGCCTCCTTCCAAAACTCCTTCAACCTCAGACCATAAACATCTCAGTAGATGAACCGCATTTACTGCCTGCCCATCCCTGCGGTTTTTTCATTCCTGAATAGCTGACAATGCATAGATGGGTGTGTGTTTTGATTGTGAAACCTCTTAATCCCTGAATGCTGTAAACAAACCTACATTTATTACACAACCTAACTTGATCAATTAGGGTTGAAAAGCATTTTTGGTTAATGTTGGACAAAAGGAGGCAAAAATATAAAATGTTTCAGAAAAATAAAGAAAATATGAATGGCAAATCTGATGAAAAATGACAGTTACTACAGAAATTAAAATTCTCTTTATATAGGACAGGATGTATGCAAATAAACACACACAAAATGTCTTCTTTTTATCTACACCAGCTCCCCTGTGTGATCTTTATCATGTAATAATAAGCGTAATAGCTTTCACCTCAGATCATCAGTCTGTGTCCTGAAAACAGAGTGTCCCTTCAGTTCTGTACACTCTGTGCAGAATGGATAGAGGAAGAGTGTCGGGTTTATACCCCAACACCTTCTGCAGGGATCGGCAGTGTCAGCTGACAAGGGGCAGCCGTGCAGAAACAGATACACAGTGAGGAGAGTAAACAAATAAATCTGAAACTGCGTACATCCTCCGGACCTATGAGCCCGTTTCCTCGGTGTCAGAGTCAACAGAGAAAACTGTGAAACCGCCGCAATCGGCACAAAAAACTGCTTTCTACCTCAGTGAATAATATCATCTGGGGAAAATAAATCTCACCTGCTGTAAGAAAATGATGAATTATTCATATAGGATAAAAGAACTGGCAGGGGTGAGTCTTGAGGAAAACAAGTTTCTCCGCCTCATTTGTTTGTCTGAACTGTGAACGATCTTCATGCATCATCAGCAGACGCTAACGACCCGCCGAGCACGTAAGCAAACAGAGAGTACGTGATTTACCTTACAGTGGCAGGGAGAGAGGGAACAGTGTGTGTGTGTAATAGATAAGTGGGGGCTCCAATGTCCAGCACAAGCTCCTCCATATATGAGAGGTGTGAATACCTGGAATTTCTTTTATTCAACAGAGATAAGAAACAGTGGGCAGATATGCTGTGGAACTGGTTGGTCTTTGAGCTACACTGCTGTAAACAGACACACTGAATACTGATGAGCTTGTTTTTCTTCCTGGAGGAAAAACACTCCAGGAATAAAAACAGTGATGCTGTTACTGGTCTGACCACTAATACTCAAAAAGAAAAGAACTAATTCTACTTTTTAGGATATTACAGGATGCAGTTTTTATAAGTAATCATGCAAAATGTAACCCAATCTTATCATGGCACTTGGTTCAAAGAGAAGCTAAAATGTTATTTGGAGCTTTTTACTTAGTGGTCAGTTAAAAACAGTCAATATATAACTCAGCAGCACTCAGGTAAAGTATTGATGAAACACTGCTGTAAAGTTTTAGCCAGAAATGAAGCGATCATGGCTCAGTGAGGCTCAGCAAAGGCTCTCCCAAATGTGAAGTTCGCCTCTAAAGCTTTCGGTTCTCACCTCTAGTGAACCGCAGTCCTTTCCCAGCAAACTCCTCTTTTAGGGCAGCAACAAACTTCTCCCTGATCTTCTCTCTCTGTGGGGAAAATGAAAACAGTTAGTTCAGTTTGCCAACGTTGCTGCTGCACAATCAACACTAAAGACAAGTATTTTCCTTGCTTCTATGTCACCTTCATCACATCACGTGTCAGTGTGAACTTAGCTAAAGATTCAGCTGTAAAAATGTTAGCAAGCAGCTGAAAGGGTTAAACTTCGCCTCCTCTGCTTCCTCCATATCGCCTGGCTCTGTGAACCATCAATGGAGAGCCTGTTAAACTGTCCTGAAAGCTTAACATTGTTTGTGGTCTCTCTGCTTAATTGAACAAGTCATGAAACAGAGATGGGGAGGTGGCCCAACCAGGACTGTCAGTGCCTGATGTGTATAAACATACAGTTTGTTTGGCTGCTGAATCTTGATACTGTGCATTTTAATACGATTCTTGGTTAAAGTTAATTGCAATGGAGGCAAAGTGGTAAATCCTCTCACACAGACAGTCCTGATCTACTAATACAGATTGCACCTCTTTATCAAACACTGCAGATGTTTTGTTGAATTTGGCCTTTACGGCACCTCAAATAAAAAGTACCATTAACACCACGCATGCCCATTGGTTACTAATAATGTTCTAATGATGAAAAACTTCACCTTGTCGATTTCAGAGAATTCGATTCGCTCCTCCAGTGTGCAGCTCCGACCGATGGGAGAAATGTTGATCATACCATTCCTGAACTCAATGAATGTTCCCCTGCAGGCAAGAAGAGACATTCCGTTAAAAGAAGTTACCTGTTAAAAAGACTTAACAGAGGCAGAAACCTAGATTTGGTTTGACATTAATTCAAAGCCTTGTCCCACATATAAATTCTGCATTTTTTCTGCTATAAAAATGTTGGTGCTGATGAATCAAGACATGTGACATTCCTGCATATCAGGCATCCAGGCGTGTCCACCTGAGTGCTGACGTAACTGTTGGTGTAACTTTCCTGTGATTTTGGTCAGCGTCTCACCTTTTCTTTGGCAGCTTGATGAGCCCCATGTAGCTGAGGCAGAAGTTGATCAGGTCCTGCAGCAGCTCCTCACCAATCTGGTTCTGAATGGCCTGTGGGGATAAAAATGAAACACACAATTGAAGAAATAGGAAGAGGTAATGTAGGTAGTATTCTTAATCATCTAAGTTGTCTTATTATAACATGAAGGATTTATTGTACTGTGAAGTAAATTCAAACATGTGCTGCTCTATAATTTTACCAGAGGATGGTTCGTACGTTCACTTACATGTTTTGAGAGCAGCTTCCCATCTTTGTACTGCACAGTCCCGTTCTCAGCAAACACGTAGTCAAACTTGTCTATCACTGCAAGACAAGAGACATGTGACTTAAAGTTCTCATGCGGTACTCATGCTAAATTAACAGTGGGTCATCCTCTAAATACGGAGGAAGAGAATAGCCTTCTATATTTAACGGGTTCCAGATTACTGTGTACGTAACACAGCCTGGAAAAGTCAAGTTTAATCTGTCTGACCTTAGCACCCACTCTGGCCAGTGTGTCCTCTGTCAACAGAGACAGAGACTTTGATCACTTTAATAACACAGAAGTCATATAGGAAACTACATAATCCTGCAGGTTTAAGGCATGTTAAAGCTATGGATAGTGTGATAATCTTACAAATTATGATAAATGGGTTTAAAATGTAACTAAACCTATTTTAGGAATAAACTGTTGAGTGATTATTGAGTTAATAAAGGATTTAACACATTTAACTGATGATATCATAAAATTGACTAACTTTTTTCATCATAAGTATAAAAATATTGTAATAACACAATGTTATAACAACATTAACAGCTTGCATTAGATTTTTAACCCCAGTGCAGAATCATTTTAGAGCCTTTTTCGACAGGCCAACATCAGCTGTGATTGTATGCATCATGATGTATAAAAAGATTCACCTTTAGCACACTTGGCCCGGTTATGGAACTGCACTGCTCCCCGTTGGCACAATATGTCTGCGCTCCATTTGTAGCCAAATATTTACTGATAAACCGGTTTCGTGCCTGCTCATGCAGTCATGTGTCAACCCAGCTGGGATGTCGTTGGAGCTGCAGCGTGACGGACAGTGTGTTTTAGCAGCAGGTTTGAGAGGACGTAAACCGAACCGAATCATGTGAGCTCATGCATCAGCAAGAGCACAGGCGACTGAGTTTAGTGTGTTCACTTTTTGAACTGTGGCTCCCTATGTGCTGTTGTGCAACCATATAATGAGACGATGAGTTAAAATGCAACAGTTGGTCATCATGAGGCAATTATTAGCCTTTCCAATTTAACTGCTGCACAGATAAAGTGAGGGAAAGTCTTGTGTAATCATGCTTTCTTTCTTCAGCTGCGTAACTGGCACATCTATAATCCCAAATTATTCCCAAAGCCCATCCTCTCAGATCAACTCTCTGTGGACTGGCGTCCAATTAAGCAGAGGTTCAAGTAAAAAAGTGTCAGGTCATGCAATGTGATGTACAGTGTTGAAGCTGTCTGTGACTCACCATCATCTCCCTCCCCAAGCTGCTCTGCTATCTTGGAGTAGTCCGACCCTCCGACGATGCCGATCTTCACTTTCCTCCGCAGAGTCTGGAAGAACTCATCCAGCTGTGGGTCAATTTTCTGCAGATGACATTAAAATGCACAGCATGTCATCGGTTTGTGTTAACTGGAGGAGCTCTGTCTCGCATAGACACACAGGCTTGAACATGCATGCACAAGTACCATCATTTAAAGGAACAATCTGTGTGTTGCACTATGTTATTCACTTGTTATAATACAGAGAGAACAGAGAACAATGGACGTGACTTCTGGTATTGCAATTTTGGAACGGATCCCCAATTTTGTAACATATGCACAGAGGAAAACATGCCTGAGTAGCACACAAAGGAGGCTGCATTATGTAATATCTGGGCAAGCACACACAGACATACAGTCACGTTTACTTAAGTCACTTTCAGGGACATTGTATAGACTTACATTCATTTCCTAGAGACTTACACTAACCTAACCTTACCCACTGACCCCAAAATCTGCCTTTTCCAAATTAGGGACACAGCTTTTGTCCCCAATTTGGACAAATCATCCCCAATTAACTGGGGTTAACTCTCTCTCTCTAACACACACACACACACACACACACACACACACACACACACACACACACACACACACACACACACACACACACACACACACACACACACACACACAGTTACCCTAGGTGAACCCAATCAAAACCAATGCAATGCAAACAGAACTCATTACATAATAACTAGGAAAAATCAGGAAAATGACATTAAAATCTAAAAACATGAAAACATTGAAAGAGGGATCGTGTGAGCTCTCTAGGACACAGTGTGCTTGCACCGTGAAAATCATTCCAGAAAAAAGAAAGAAGAAAATAAACATGATATAAGCGATGGAGCGTGCAGCTGCAGAGGAGCTGTTACGAAAGCCTGTACAGTAACAGTCAATAACCGAACACATTGTTGATTTATTGATTGGACGTGAGCTCACCTCTCTCGGCTGTGTTAGAGTCCCATCCACGTCAAACAGACAGAGGATGTTTCGGTCCGACGAGAGGCGATCCATTTCCTCTTCTTTTTTAAAGTGTTGTCTTGGTTGACAGTGCGTACCTTTCACGTCCAAAACGCACACACAAAAATACTCCTTCACCCTTCACATGAGAGAAAAAACCCCGATATTCAGCAGTCAGTTGAAATAAATCATTCAATATGTAATCGACATTAAAATATGGCTGATAAGTCTTCTTATGTGAGCTGACAGTCCGTTATGGTTCTACTTTTGGAGCACAGTCCTGCTTGCTCAGCTCGGCTCGGCTTTAGTTCAACACCTCAACAAACACCGCATGCTGGACGTGTCGGGTTTCTTTTGCAACGCTGTCATTCACACGGCAGCCAATCACATGAGGAGTGACGTCGATAAGTGGGCGGGGCAGTTCGCTGTACGTTCCAGTGAAGAGTTAACCTTTTACCTACATGTGAGAACGAGTGGAAGTGATGGATGAAGCACAGACACTGTTTAGTAGAATAGTAATACCGTATTTATCAATGAGAAGGAGCATTATTATAGCAGGGGACACCATATTAATACATATTAAAACATGCATGAGAGCAAATAAATAGAAAATACAATACAAAAGAGTATATTGTGTAATGGTACACACAGATTTGTGCAACATTAAGTTAGAAATTTGCAAAAAATTGCCTTGAAATTACATTTGATTACTCAATTACAGACCCAAATAACAGCAATCACAGCAATCCATGTGCTTCTGCAGACTTTTGTATTGTTTGGCGCTCTCTAAAACTTTACAGTCTTGTATCCAGTGGAGACTTAATTATCTCCATCTTTAGTAGGTTACCATAAAGTCTGTGCCAGAAGGGACACTGATGAAACTAAATTAAGGAAGGCAACCAGAGGTGCTCTCACTGCTGTTGAAGAGTGCGTCAACAGGAATGTCTTTATTTCTTGTATATATATATATTTCGTGTATTTCATGTATACATATATATATATATATATGTATATTTCATGTATACATATATATATATAATATATGTATATATACATGTCATGTATACATATATAATGAATGCAAAAGATATATTATATTATATTATATTATATTATATTATATTATATTATATTATATTATATTATATTATATTATATTATATTATATTATATTATATTATATTATATTATATTATATTATATTATATTATAACATAATGCATTAGATTTAAATAGGGTTAGGTTAGGTTAGGTTAGGTTAGATAAAATTAGATTTAGATTAGATTAGATGATGTTAGGTTGGATTAGATTAGATTAGATTAGATTAGATTAGATTAGTTTAGATGATTTTAGATTGGATTAGATTAGATTAGATTAGTTTAGATGATGTTAGGTTGGATTAGATTAGATTAGATTAGTTTAGATGATGTTAGATTGGATTAGATTAGATTAGATGATGTTAGGTTGGATTAGATTATATTAAATTAGACGATGTTAGGTTGGATTAGATTAAATTATATTAGATTAGATGATGTTAGGTTGGATTAGATTAGATTAGATTAGTTTACATTGGATTATATTAGATTAGATTACTTTAGGCTAGATTAGGTTAGATTAGGTCAGTTTAGGTTAGATTAGGTCAGGTTAGATTAGGTTAGGTTACTTTGTATTACATTATATTTAATTAGATTAGAGTAGATGATCTAAAATGAATTATTGTTATTCAATTATTTTAGATTTGATTATATAGCATTACATTACATAATCAAAACGTTGATAATGCGATTAGAGATTTCTTCAAAATACTAAACATTAAATAGCAGTAGACTATATTGAATTCAAATTAAATTAGATTAGGTTGGATTAGATCAATCTAGATCACATTACATTAGATTGCACTGTGTAGTAAAGATTCTGAGCCCATAAAACACACCTAGCTGTTATAAATACTTTTTGCATGCACTATACTTCACTGGGTGCATTTCAGTCCCTTACATTCACAGCTATCAGTGGTAAACCAGGCAGCAGTGACACGTTGCAGTGCAGAGCTACAGTACAGTGCTTAATGAATCTGTATAGACACAAGTGTCTTACATGAATTAATCAAGTCAATACCATGTTATTGTATTAGTATAATTGGAAACTCTATACAGTAGTCCCACTTCAACATGACCAAAGAGAAAAGGTTTATGCTAAAAAATCTAAAGCTATTTTCTCAATGACTTTGAACCTGGATAGTTTAATAATGAGGTGATCTGTATGAAAATGTGTTAAATAGAATATTATCTTTTAGGAAAAGAATGTCTTCTTTGCAGCATGTTGTCTCCACTGAGCCAGAATATCCACAAGAGGGCAGAATTTGAGAGAGATAGCACCACACAGGAGCGCCACTGTGCTTGTTCAAAACAAAGCAGATACTACATATATATAAGACAAGGTGAAATTATAAGTCTCTTGTTTCAGAGCAGAACTGTTAAATACTGTCACTGCATTTCTCACCATCTCTTTACAAATACACATGAAGTCCAGCGTCGTTCACACTGTGTGGATTTAGGTGATTATCAGCTGACTCTCCTACAGCAAACAGCCTCCAGCCTGCAAAACAACACATGTTTATCTTACATGTTCCATTAGTGGAAGAAGCAGTCCAGTGGTTCCCAACTTAGGGGTCGGGCCCCTCCAAATGGTCAGCAGATGAATCTGAAGGGTCATGAAATGATTAATGGGAGAGGAAAGAAGAAAAAACAGTTATGATACACAAATCTGTTTGCAGTTTTTGGTCATTTAAACATTTATTGAAATAATACCTTGTGAGAAGTTTAGAGGGAAAAATGCTGTTAACAACTCATAGACATCTGGAATATGACCCGACTATACACTGCTTTTTGTAAGACATCAAAAGCCAGAAAACTTGAGAGCACCAGATAGCTTTGTTAGATAATAACATATGAAACAGTTTGTAGGAATGACGGGGGCAGTTTTGCAACAAGAAGGCTTGTATGTTTTATCTTCTCTGCAATCATAAAACACCACTGCATGGACTTAAGGTTTAAAATAAGCGATAAAGTTAGAACACAATGTCGTATGACCCCTTTTGGTCATATTTTGACATATGTAGGGTACTTGAATATATAGGTGTGGGTGTGTTTTGATAGTTATGTTTGAGCTTTGGTCTTTAATGTGGTCAAAGTCAAACAATTTGATGTCAACAAGGTCAGTCAGTAATTTATGTTCCTGATTTATTAGTAAGATGCCGTTTGATATGCTCAAATTGTAGGAGGAAGGAGGTACCAGAGGACAATTACAGCTTAATCATAAACATATTAATCATTAGCCTTTCTTCTTATCTACACTGACCTCAATCCCCATGTTTTCTTCGGTCCCAGCAGACGGGGTCTTAGAGCTTTAACCTTTATTTAAAGGATAAGGCTGGTATTTGTCTGTTTCTCTGTTATTGTTAAAGAAATCCCATTTAAAGTCCAAAATCAACAATGAGTTAGTTTCTCAGTGCTGTCGTCCCTACTCTGTCTGTGGCACTCAGACCCAAGCCCATTGATTTTCTAGAGATGTAAATCTTCTTGAAAACTTTTAAATGTGTACTTTCATTAAAAAAAAACAAAAAAAACAGCTGGGTAGTTTTTAGCAAATGTCTCTAAGACAGATTTAAAAAGTGAGCTTGGTGGGGACTATTTTCAGACAGAATAATACGTAGTTCAAATAACAAACATGTTTTCAATGATGGTGAATGGAAGCCTCAAATATTCACAGTATTTGTACGAATCGAATATGAAAATGTTAAGGCGTCAGAATAAATGGAAGATGATTGTTTTTTTTCTGTTTGCCAATAAAACAATGTCCTTTCTGTTTGTTCCAGTTATATCACATAGAGACCCAAATACAAAAGGGCATTGTTTTATGGCAGCACTGTGACAACAAATAATAAATTCCACATGTCACACTGTTTGCATCATTTTGTATACTTTTCTCAGCCTGGCATCTTTAGTATCTGTGGAAACTTGCCGATCTTTTAAATCATTGTCTGAATTTGTAATGCGGTCGAGGAGGTGATGGGACGTAAGATGCATAACAAAGACAGGATGTTTTGTAAGGAATAATTATGTAGAAGCAGGGTAGAGGTTTCTGGCACAGTTTCACCTACTTCCAAGGTGCATGGAGAAGGGAAACAAGTTCAAAAAAGTCAAAGCTTCAGCAAAACTTAGTAGTAGTATAGAAACAACTTCATAACCCATCCTGATGACCCTGATGAATGCTGCAAGCCAAAATGTGCTGGTCTATTCATAAAGTTATTCTATACTACAAATTTTGCTGAAGGTTTGACTTTTTTTGTATGGGATCCTTATTTCAGGTTGTGTTACAATATGTTCTTCTCACCTCAGCACTCTTCCACTGTGTGTGTATGTGTGTGTGTGTGTGTGTGTGTGTGTGTGTGTGTGTGTGTGTGTGTGTGTTTGTGTGGCCTACATGCTCATCCACCTGTTTGAGCTGATGGAAGGCCTCCATTAAAACATCCCTCTTATCTACTTACATGCGGAGGGGAAAGTGCCGCGTTGGAGTCATTTTCTCAGACTAACAATAACAGCCACAGTTAACAGCATTCAGTTGCTATTAAACAGCCACTGTGAGACAATAAAACCAAGAGTCTTGTTCCTTTTAACACATCGCCGATAATGTGCCAAGGTGTGTTGAGACGGAAAAGCCTCTTCACTTGAAATTGTAATGGGACTAAATGGTTTTGTGCCCCAAGCCAACCGTGCTATTACAACGTCATATGTGTGTGTTTGCTTAAGATGTTTATAACCCTGTAAGGTGGCTGCCGGATAGGAAGATGAGAGATGATGTACTGGAAAGGTGGACGCTTCAGTTGGAAATGTTCAGCATGGGTCCAAATAATGTTGTTTGTTTTGTGTGTCAGAATCACAAAGATGTGCGTTTTTGTGTAAATGGTGAGTTTGTTAAGGGAAACCAAACAGAACACAATAAATCGGTCATCGCCGAAGAGGCGGGAAATGTTTTTAACACAAAAAGCTATACCTCGTCTGACATATTTTACATATAAACTTGTATCTGTATTACTTTCTTTTTTTTACTCCGCTCATAAGCAGAGAAGCAAAGAGCATAGAGAAGTGTGAGAAAGTCAATTCAACCACAGAGTGATAGAAAAGGAAGATTTAGGACTGGCAATAAGAGGATGGACCGATAATCAAACACCAGATCATAAAAATATTGTTAATACTGTAAAAGTCAGATTATAATATCTTTGATTAATTGACTTAATTCTGCTCGGATTAACATGGTGTTAACACACTATAATAATAGACATACCAATTAAAGCTTTTTCCTGTAATGTACAAAATCTTCATTTTTGGGTATTTTCACAAGCAGGTGAAATTTGAAACACCTCAGAAACACTTTGATACACGAAACTGTAGCTTTAGTGGTCCTCTTACACACAAACAAATAAGACAACACATAAGAATAACAGGCTCTGTTTGCTGTGTACATCTTTGATTTGATACACCTTCGTATTAAAAGAATTCTGAAAATGAGGTGACGCTGGTTTACGAGCAGCCAAGACTTTTATAGACTTAATCCACCTTGCTTTTATAGCAGACAATGTTTATCAGCTCCACATAAGCCTTCACTTTTATTGCCTCCCGTGACCTTTGCCCCTCTCACCATGCGAGCGCTCCCCCGCCTCTGCTTTCAATAAGAGTCTTCAGAATAAAGCAGATTGGGTGAATTAAACACACATATTGCCGAAAAAGGGACTAGTTTCACTGTCTAACTTTATTCTTGCAAGTCAGGACTAGATTTAATCAGTTTTTGTCAGATAAACTGCCAGCAAAGTTACTGGTATTTAAAACATTTACAGGTTACAAGTTACAAACTGGACATTGCAGAAATTGACTTTTGTGAATAATCTTGATGATGTCATGTGAAGGCCAGCCTAAACCATGTGTTTACAAACAGGATGAATTATGATCTTAGGAAGTTTTTATGTGAGGACTTAGTCCAGATGGAGTGTGGGAGTCTTTCCTGCTTTGCCTTCCCTCTGACTGGTGCATGACTGTCACCTAACAGTTGTTCATTAACACATGAAGGACAGGTGGACGGATTATTGATCTCAGGCTTTCAATAGAGGAACAACAGGTGTGAGGACGACTATACTTGTCTTTAAGCCACATTTTCTTTTGGTTTTGGTCAAGCTCCCAGACAAAAGCCTGTTGATTGATATTTTTGCTAATCTGGTTGCTGGAGAGGAAATTACGAGACAAAACCAGTGATTTCTGCCGAGTCATTGTGGAGCCCTGTTCACTTTTGTTTTTGGATTTATGTCATCGATGGAGATAATCTGCTCAGGACCACGAACGTAAAACCCAAATTCAACTTTCTGCTTATCTGGAATAGAGCTATATATTTTTGACATGTAGAAACTTTGGACAAGATACAGTTTTTTTGAGAGAAAAAGGAACATCTCAAGATGTACCGCTCACATATTGTACTTTACCTGGGAATGTTGATCATGGCGGTGGCTGGTAACAAGGTGCTGGAAGACTGTCTGAACTCCAAAAAGGAATACAACATGAATGTTGTGCTGCTGGAAGACACACTTACAGAAGTGAAATGGGCGGTAGAAGAAGCAATCAAAGAGGACAACCAGGAGAACATTAATAATGGTATAGACTGATAGCTCCTAAATAAGGCTGAATGGATGATGATCATTTGATACAATGTGCATAAAATGCTTTATAGCTTCCAATATGAATGTTTTAAAAACATGATCTAAATTTATGAGGTAAGTGATATGGTTCCTTTTATTCAAGTAAGGTATCAACAGATGTGTTGTAAATCAACAGAGGTGTATTATAGGAGGAAGTCAATAGCAGCCCCTAAAGTTAAGAAGCCTGGTAATGAATGTAGTTTCTCATATTGTTGAGAAAGAAAATGTTTAACAACAGCTGTTGTACAAATTGAAGAAAATGTTGAGGATGATAATACATTAAAATGTAACTTATATAAAATTTAGATAAGTAAAATAGAATTTTAAAATGGATTTGTAAACATAATTTATCAATACACTTTCAAATTCAGTGCAACAATTTATTTGTCAAAGTGTTGTCTTCATTTAAAGACAGTGTGCCAGGAGCAATTCCAATTCCAGCATATTCTAAATGTGGAGGGCAGGCAGGGACACAGGGCTGAGTAGTGTTGACATGGAGTGATCTTTACCAATGCACACTTCCTGAAAAAATCCTAAATTCAGGAACTCTTTGATGTATAAATTATTGGGACTGGCATTGAATGTTTGACGAGACATTCAATGCTAATTTTGGTACTTGACAAGTTTCAATACTCAGCACTATGGACACATTGTTGTTGGTACCAACAAAGTATTGAGATTTGCAGGACATAGAGAAAACCTCTGATTACAGTACATGCAGTGGTTAATACACTTTAAAAACTTCAGTCTTTTTGTCTTATTCACACAATGTATCTTTTGTATTAAGAACTTGTAGAAATAGAAAATGAGACTTGTTGGAGCTGTTATCTGACCATTAATGACCATCTCAGAGGTCCTGACCTTCTCACCTCTGAACAAACCGAATGAAAGATTCTTAGATATACTGGTGGCTGGCTCACTAGCTAAAAAGATATACCATGTTAAGTAAACATGCTGTTCTTATCTTGCTGCCACTGTAAAAGTAATATTTTTCCTTTTTTGTGGGTGAAATCAAAAGCAAAAATTCTACTGGTGGGTGTTCAAGTCAGTCTAATCTAATATTAACCATTCAAACAGATTAATGAGTTCATTTTTATATTAATAACACTTATCTTCTTTCTATGACTCAAGGTTTAAACTTCACTCTGAGGGCTACCTACACTGGGTTCAACACCACTGTGTACAACCGGCAGGGCTGCGCGAGCAGCACCTGTGAGGGAGTGGCAATACTCAAGATGTTGCATGTAAGTATGGTCAAATGATGTCATAAAGAAGTTCCCTTTTTTGTAGTTGATCAGTCTATGAAATCACAAGTACATGTCTACTCATCCATGACAGAATGGTTATCATAGCAAACTTTAATGTAAAATTATAAATGAGTCATATGTAAATGATCTAAAAAATCAATATTGCTGTCAGGTTTTGCTGTCAGTGCTTCACAGTCAACTGCTACTCAGTAGAGTCACCATTTTGCACCAAAAATACCACTTCTGCAGGGGTTCCCATCATGGTAGTAGAAAGCTGAGATGCAAATATATCAATCAGTGGACCACAATGCAGTGCAGTTACAGAATAATGTATATTGACCTCCCAGTAGATGCACTCGTTAGGCTTGATATGACAGTCATTCTGCTAATGCTCGTACTTCCCCACCACAGCAGGGATTGATGAAATGGATTCTGGGAAATGTAGGAGATTGCGAGCCAGAGCAAAAATAGACAGTATTAGTTTAAATTGTATTACTTAATCATGAAATAACTGCCTTAATGCACTGGAATAACATCTTTATTACAAATTTTTTTTAAATGAGTATATTACCTGGACCTTGTCAATGGCTATGATGACAGAATATTTGCATCTTTCTGCAGCGTGAAAATAAAGTTGGATGTGTCATGCTGGGGCCTTCCTGCACTTATGCCACCTTCCAGTTAGTAGAGTGAGTATGACTCCAACTCTCTTTAATCAATTACCACTTCATAGCTTACTGATCTTTGATTTGTCACTCCTTGTTATCTGCCTCAGTGATTATATTGGCCTGAGCCTGAGCATTCCCATCATCTCTGCCGGGAGCTTTGGTCTCTCTTGTGACTACAAGCCCAAATTGACGCGAATACTGCCTCCGGCACGCAAGATCACAGACCTTCTCCTGAACTTTATGAAGGAAAAACTGCCTTTTAAGGATAAATGGAATCAGGTCTATGTCTACAAGAACTTCAGTGTAACTGCATCTGAAGACTGTTTCTGGTGAGACAACACAAACTGCAGGTGACCTGTGAAGCAGAAATGAAATGTCCAATGCGTGCTTCCGTTCTTGTTTGATCTCCTTGCTTACGCCACAGGTATATCAATGCACTGGAAGCCCCCTCTGCCAGGTTTGCCTCAGGGACAGACAGAGAGATGCTGCGTGGGGAGGAAGAGCTATTCCAAACCCTCAAGCCTGCTAAAACAAGACACAGCAACAGTGGGTATTTCTTTGTGAGATACAATGTTCATAGCGCTTCATCCTCAGCTGTTGACCAACCAAATGTCTATGTTGACCTGAAAAAAATAATCTAATATCTCCACTAGATATAAACTAATGTCTAATTGGAACAGAATCACAACAGGTGTTAGTGACGTGGCAAAATATCAGTATGTTTGTGAGCTTCATGTGATCCCTTAATATTTCAGCCTAAACTTTACTTTGTGTTTAGTGCAATAAGAAATGTAACTTTCAAATGCAACTCTAGTGTTAGTCTGGTCATTTTTACTCTGGTAGAACATCATCATCATCATCTGACCACTTTTTGTTGTGAAATATAGACGAAAACACTTTGGGTGATTTTAATATACAATACATGCTGTGGTTCTGAAAGTGGATCCGTACCAAACTTGTGTTAAATGATGCCTACAGTAAGGTTGAAATATTTTACCTTCAGGTTGAGTGAAACTAATTTATTTATCTCAGTTATCATCCTATGTGGGAGAGTCGATGACATTGTTTCCATCAAGAGGAATGCGACCAACATTGACAAGGAAATCATGTTCATTCTCCTCGATATCAACAAGTAAGACTGGCCCTAATTTTTGCCATTTTGTCTATACACTGATTACCATGAAATTTCAGTCAATGGAGAAACCAAATGAATGTGTAGAAATAATGCTGTCCAAAATGACACTGTTTTCCTTCCACCAGCCCTGATTATTATGTCAAAAAAACATCCAATAAGGATATGCAGGATGTCCTGGTGGTCACACTTCCACAGAGCAACTATAGCACTGGATTAAGCTCATCATACAACGGCACGGTGAGCTGCAACCTAAACACCCAACAAGACTGTGTAGGGAAACATCTCTTGTGTAACTCTTGATCTCTTCCTCTCTGTCTTTCAATCTAATGGGCAGATTAATGACCATGTGGCTGGATATCATGACGGGGCTCTGCTGTTTGGCCAAACGCTCAGGAACTGGCTACTCGGTCAGCGACGTGACACAGTACCCCCTGAAGTGCCTCTGAATTATAACCCATTTGCAAATGCTTCCATTTACGGTATGTATGATAAGTAATGATTTGCGGTTAGCAACTCATTGGGAGGCAGAATTACAATGAAGTAATTTTTATCAGAATATATAACACAATATAATATATAAGATTTTAAATTGTTTTCCTATCCTCCATGAAAATAGTACCCTACTGTAGTATATTATGAAAGCTTACCTCAGTTTACAGAGAGTGTGCTTTAGATAGCTTATCTATGACTGTGAACATTTACACCATTGTTTTATGATTAGTTTTATTGTTGCATGGTAAGACAGCTAAGAGTTGCACTTCCGTACATGGACGCTCCAACCTTTGAAATTTGCCTTGGCAGCCTCCATTAACGTGACAGGTTGCAGGTCTGCCGTTGTGAAGTAGTTTAATAGCAAAGCTTATTATGTAACACAACCTCAAACACATTTACAATCTCTGGTGTCCCTAAAGTCATCTTCTGTATGTAACTGATTGCTTTGTGTACAGTAGCACTAATCATTTAATCATTTTAGTCATTTTTCAAGTAAAAATTGCAGTTGATCTCTATCTTCTCAATTATGAGGATTTGCTGTTCTTTCTTTCTCTTACATCACACTAAACTATACACCTCTATGTTTTGGATGATTGATCAGACAAAAAGAGCTACTTGAAAAGATCAGTTTGGAAATTGTGATGGCTATTTGTCACCATTGTCTGACTTTTAATTGATCATACATGTTGTTACTAATTAAGTCACAGTGTCATTTCATAAGCCTTTTTCATTATTATAACTGTAAATCATTGCAAAGACATAAAGGTCACAGATGTAATGTTATTGTGTTTTCCAAGAAATTTTAAATGCTTTCTTGGTACTGTATGGTTTGCTTATATGTGTGTTTGCTGCGAGCAGGTTGGGGAGGATACTATCAGCTCGATGAGTATGGTGACAGAGATGCTAACTTCTCTTTGATGTACACATCAACTATAACTGGCAAGGTGAGACTACTGTCCATTCATCTGTTACCACAGTCACAATTTGAGCCATACATTTTTGTTTGGTTTTATTTTTGTAGCCGAACTTCCTCTGCTTTGCTTTAAGGAGTCAGTACAAAGGTGAATATTTGTTTTTAATCTTTGCCTCTGTTTCTGCTCAGTATGAAACCCTGTTAGAGTTTGACACAACGAAAAATAAATCTACGGTGAAGGATGAAAACCCCGCTCTGCCCTGGAGAGATAATCGCCTCCCTGATGATGTGCCAGAAGATTTAGATGGTAGTACACACACACACACACACACACACACACACACACACACACACACACACACACACACACACACACACACACACACACACACACACACACACACACACACACACACACACACACACACACACACACACACACACAAAGATGGTGAAATGTAATAGTCTATATTCGAGGTAAAGCTTAATGACACTGTATCTGTTTCCAGGCTTTGATACACAGGATATTATTGTCATCGTTCTGAGTCTCAGCGTTGTCGTGGTGACGGCCATTGCTCTCATCTTCTACAGGTAAACAGCACAGACACATTTCACAGCTGTAGGCATGTTGCATCAATCAAGCTGACTTTGACTAGACAAAGCATTGCACACTGCATTCAGACAAGAAGAAGATGGACTTCCGCTTCCTCTGACTAGAGTGTAAATTGTCAGTGATGAAAGGATTTTGACGCTGGAGCAACAAATCAAAAAACTGAGAAACACCAAAGCATCAGCCTTTCCTCCGAATTTATTTTGGTCACATAAGAAAACTGTAATAGGATGTGATGTGAGAGAGATGTGAGAATCTAATGTATGTATTTACTTTATATCTCAATAGGCAGAACAGGAAAGAGCGTGATATGCAGAAAAAGTGGTCCCACATCGACCCGCACCTGATTGGCCCGCTGGATGAGAAGGAGGTCTCTCTGAAGGTAAACAGCAATTAACTTTTTCTGTATCTTAGATTATATCTACAAGCTTGAGCTGATAAAGAAGCCAACTGCACAGAATCAGATAAGGCTTCCTACACTGTTAGAAATGTTCCTGTAAAAACAGTAAACAACTGGCAGCAGGGTTGCCATTATGTTACTGTAAAATTCTCATTTTTTTACTGTCGCTAAAGTTGACAGTTTTGTACTGTTAATGAAAAATACAGCATGGACTGTTTTTAAAATTACTTTCACAATATTTTACCGTTAACCTACGTGTTTAAAAATACATTGTCAATCACAAAATCTACAGTATAATCACAACAAAATGTGCTTTGTGAATCAAGAACAGAGCTAAATCACTGATTTTTCATCATGTAATTACAATGTGAGAGAAAAAAAATCCACAGCTTCTTATTGCACTTTACTTTTTATTTTCATAAACTGCACATGCAGGACAATTGCATGTTGAAACAAGTGCAAACAAAACCAAAAAATACTGAGCCTTCTCTCTCAAAACCTTTGGCTTTTTGCTAAAAATGGTGCAATACATGGCACTTAGGCTCAGAAATATTGACATGCTATATCACCTTTTTTGACTTTTTTGATGTAATATATTGAAAAATATAAACCAGGTGACCAAAACATAACAGATTAGTGGAGTACCCAAAGTTACAGACAGTTCAGCTACATCATACATACATACGTTACAACAAAACTCTCATACATGTGTGCCCCTCATATCCACTTTTCGTAATGTGGACTATGAACATAAACATCCCAAGAAAAATATCCCAAGTCTTGAACTCAACCTGTAGCATTCAAACACTTGTGTAGGTTCAGAAACAGAACACAATTGCCCTTTACCCTATATCATGTAACATCTCAATATACTGAATATATTGTCCAGCATTAAATCAGTGGCACAAATAATAAAGAAAAAGTTCATTTAACAAAAAATGTTCTGATATCAAATGACGTGAGAACACAAATTCAGATGAGAAGGAACGAGAGCATGAAATTTAGCAAGTGATGTGAGATGAGGTTTTATAAGGTTGATATAAGATAAGAGATGACATGATATAAAGTGAGAGTAGATGAAATAGAAGAAGTTAGTGGAAGGTAGGTATAATAAAACTGTGATACTCAGATCAGTTATATTATATATCGTGTGTGTGTTTAACAGATCGATGAAGATAAGAGGAAGGACAGCACATACTTCAATCATCGAGGTCGCTATGACAAGAAGGTAATAGCAAATCCAACTTCCGAAAATCAATATTTAATCATAAAAAGAATAAAAAGAAAGAGGCGATCATGTCGGGAACCTTTTCACTCTGTGTTTGAGTGTGTCCTGTTTCTTTGTATTCTTCAGCCGGTCATCTTGAAGGAGCTCAAGCAAACAGACGGAGACTTCACAGAGGACCAGAGGATCGAGCTTAACACTGTGAGACTCTTCTGTGTTATGTTCTTGCTGTCTGCTGTGTAGTTTTTAAGGTAGTTTTCATAGGTGGAGCTCCTGTTTTCTTCCCTCTTTCAGCTCCACTTTCAATTTTCTTTCTTGTCCAATTTACACATGCATCTCCAAGCTAAGTGATGTCAGGTTGTTTGCACACAAAGACATTCATCTTCATGCCAGTTATTAATAGATTTTGTGGTTTGTCTTTAAAACATGAGAAGAAAGTAAATGACTGAACACTTTCCTCTCTTTTATGTAAATCATACATTATTTTCAACACAACAACATCTCTGGTTAAGGAAAACACCTACTTGTCAGATGTCATGTAGCCTAATAAATGTTAAGATAGTAGGATAAGTGTGTTGTCAATGTCCAACCCGGTTTTTAAGCATTTCTGACTAACCTCCTCGACACCTCCCCCTCTCCTCCGTGTCTTCATGTTTCAGCTGATGCGCATCGATTACTACAACTTGACCAAGTTCTACGGCACAGTGAAGTTTGAGTATGGTGTGTTTGGCGTGTTTGAGCTGTGTCAGAGGGGCTCTCTCAGGGTAAGAGCAGACCATCGCTCACACAGTCCCACCGTCCTTTTGCTTTCCCTGCACAAGTTGTGGTCACATAGTTACATAGAACACACACACACACACACACACACACACACACACACACACACACACACACACACACACACACACACACACACACACACACACACACACACACACACACACACACACACGCCCATCACCAGTTTACTGGTTCGAAGTCTGAAATGTGTCCCCGAAAGTAGGCCAAGTCACACACCCACTGATACACACATCTAGCATGTAAGCAGTACTCTGTAAAATAGCACAAGGGAATTTAATGTAATCCACTAATATTTTGCCATTAACGTTTTATAATTTCAATTTAATTCAACCTTAAATTTTTTGATTTTTAAAAAAAAACTCATATTGATGAGTTCTTCTGACTTGAAACCTTTCGACATGAAATGATGAGTTGAATGAATGAACTGCTGCAAGCTCACTTAACTCATTAAATTAAATTTATGAACATGATCAGAATGTCCACAGGTTTCCCAGCATGCACTTTTTGTTAAAATTCTATTTTTTGTAGTGTGAAGGAAACACACATGATGGAAACTTGCTGTGTGACTTTAATACATATCAAAATAAATCACGGTTGTTTCTTTTCATAATGATAAAAATACGCTTACCATGGTGAAAGTATTGATTTCACTCCCTGTCACTGAGGTTGCTGTGTGTTGCGTGTTTCTTTACCCTGACTCTACAAAGATAGCAGCAATTAACTTAAATTGAGGAAAATACAAAATCCACTAAATGAAGGCAATCTGCAATATTTAGTCAGAATAACTTTTAATGGGGTTAAAAGAGCTTTTTGTATTGATTGACTTAGTCTAAAATATTATGGCAGCCTTTAATTATCTTTGTAAATTGAAACAACAAGTTACATTTAACAGTATATAAACTTTTCAATTTGTGTTTTGTTTTTCAGTACATCTTGAATGACTGGATCTCCTACCCAGAAGAAACCTTCATGGACATGGAGTTTAAGATATCAGTCATGTATGACATAGCAAAGGTATTTTTTATATATTGTATGTATTTTTAGTGCACTTTATTCTCATTAATTCATTAAGCTACATTTTGTGGAAGACCAAAGTGAGCAACCAAGTTACTACTCTGTCACAGTAATGCCTTTATTTCTATTATTTATTTTTAACTGTGCCTGTGTCATTTATTTATATATATTAATGTAGCAGGATTTTCCTAATGCACCAACCTGTTCACTACAGTTCTCCTGCTTTATATCCTCTACAGGGCATGTCTTATCTCCACTCCAGTAACATTGCGGTTCACGGTCGCCTCAAATCCACCAACTGTGTGGTCGACAACCGCATGGTGGTCAAGATCACTGACTTTGGCTGCCACACCATCCTGAGACCAGGCAGAGGTGAGTTTTTCATAATCAGTGAGGTTGATTATTGATCTTACAATATCAGTGGCACAGGCTTCTGTCCTCTCATCTTATCCTCAACTTCATCCTCATCCTCAGACTTGTGGACCGCCCCGGAGCATCTCCGTGTAGGTGGAGTGTCTCAAAAAGGCGATGTCTACAGCTATGCCATCATCGCCCATGAGATCATTATGAGGCAGGCCCCGTTCTATACACAGTGCTGCTCTGACCCCAGTGGTAGGTCTGGATTATTTGGCACACCAGTATGCTTTTATCTATTTGATCAATTGTGTGTGTGTGTGTGTGTGGGGGGGCTTTTTGTATGAATAATTAATTCCTTTAGAAAGCTGGATTGTTTTTGTGTGTACATGGATGTATTAAGACAAAAATCATTCACTTCAGTACAAGATATTTTAGATGGATCATCCTCAGCTATGTCCTGTTCACATCATTTATCTCAATGTTCAGAAAAGCTCTACAGGGTGCAGTTTCCCAGTCAGGGGGCCATCTTCAGACCTGACCTCAACTTTGAAAGGGCATCAGAGAGAGAAATAGAGGTAAAAACATACATCAAACACAGAGCTTTAAGGCTTATAAGTAAAGTCTTGAAGAGTTAAATAAATATGGGAATGTGTTTGTGTGTTTGCATACAGTTGTACACGCTGATAAAGAACTGCTGGGATGAAGATCCAGAAAGAAGGCCAGATTTTAAGAGAATAGAGTTAAGTCTGGGTAAGATTTTCAGGTACGTCATCACCACATGTTCATTTAGAGTGACTTTCAAATAATCACATAATACTCTATATGGCTATATAGGATGTCATGTTAAACAAGGACAGGACCTTCACTAACTGTTACCACAATCTAAAATTCTAGTCTAAAATGTGTCATTTGAAGCTTGAATAAAATATCACTGTATACTGTAGCATGCATTTTTCCACAAATTGGAACTATGAGTTCTAGCCTAAACCATGACAACAAGAACAAAGACAAAAGTTCACAAAAGTGTGGGGACAAGAGTGTTCACATACTGTTGCTCTATTCTCTTTAATTATGAGTAATTACAGTAATTTAATGTTATAAAAAGTGATAGGACAGTAATATAATATTTTTTCTCTCTAACAGTAACCTGCACAATCAAGACACTGAGACGTACATGGACAACCTGATCCGTCGCCTGCAGATGTACTCCAGGACTCTGGAGCGTCTGGTGGAGGAGAGAACCTCTTTATACAAAGCTGAGAGGGACAGAGCTGATCGCCTCAACTTTATGCTACTTCCTGGGTAAGTTTGTACTTTAGTTGCTACTGCTGATAGACTGCAGACAGTTGCTGAAGGCAGAAACATGTTTAAAGCTGATATGATTAATATTTGTGACTTACTGTAATGCAAAATGGGTTGCTCGTACTTGCTTACCCACAGAGATAAATCTGTGCTTTCCCTCAACTCTATGAAGCCTTTTTCTATTGGATCATTGTTTTTTGGCCCACAAACTCTGCTGTCATGAGCATCATATTCAGCAGCAGCAGGGAGATATTTGATCAGGAAAGACCTACTGCACACTACCTACCCCACACCAGATGACAGAAAGACAAAGTGACTAGCTGATGAACATAGAGGAGCTAAATTTAGCTGCGAAATAGCCACCTCAGGAGAAGGTGGAGACCAAAAACAGAGGGAAAAGGATAGTGAATTGTAGACTTACATTCATCAGAGGCCCAGAAACTATTTGCCAACCAGTTCACCATAAAAAAAAATTAATAAAATAATATAGCAAAAAGTGGCCATGACAAAGACATTTAATGCTTTAAATTTTTCTCTGTAGCTTTGGTTTTTTTCCCATGTATTTCTGTTTTAATTGTGTCATTTTCTCTCTATTTTTATTTACTGTCTTGTTTCTTGTGTATTTATGATATTTTATTAAAGGAGGCATTTTGAAAGAGGATATTGTAGGAATTTTTCCACCCTCTAAGCAAAAATATTTAGTATGTACTGCAATATACAGTATGCACTCATGTATTTTATGATTCAAAACAATCTTCATTTCTCCCACTATAAAGAGGTCACAAGCACCTGACCTTGCTCAGTGCAAAATTGCATTTGCATGTGCTTATACTTGTCTTATTACCTAAGCACACATATAATTGACAGCAATTTGAATGTAATTTGAAACCAAGAATTTCTCTCCTCCTGTGTCTCCTCAGTCCGGTGGTGCGTTCACTTAAGGAGACCGGCAGAGTGAAGCCAGAGCTGTTTGAGGAGGTGACCATCTATTTCAGCGACATTGTGGGATTCACCACCCTCTGCTATTACAGCACCCCTATGGAGGTGGTCGACATGCTCAACAACATCTACAAGAACTTTGACAGCATCCTTGATCATCATGATGTCTACAAGGTACCTTTGTGATGCTTCTGCTGTGTGTCTTGTTGTATGTCATGTAAAACACAGATGTTTTTATTAATAAGGCGTATCATGAATTATCTCTCAGGTCGAAACAATAGGGGATGCATATATGGTTGCCTCAGGTTTGCCCAAACGCAACGGTGACAGGCATGCAGTGGACATCGCCCACATGGCGCTGGACATCCTGGCATTTGTAGGGACCTTTGAGCTGCAGCACCTGCCTGGCATCCCTCTGTGGATCCGTATTGGCGTTCATTCAGGTAACAGAAATCAACAGCTTTCCTATTGATTTTGTTTTATTTAATGTGATCTTGTCCCTAACCTTCCCTTAAAAAAATGTATTACTGTATTTTAAGGCAATATAAATGCATTATGCTTCCTGTTACTTTGTGCAGTGTTTCCATATTTCAAATAGTGGTGGCAAATACAAAGATGACTCAAAAGTATAAATGAATATATAAAAAGAGTAAGACATTTAGAAATATTAACAAAAACATACCAAAGTATATCACTATGTTCTCTTATAATTTTTCTAGCTAATTTTTCCTGTTTTATCGGCTCATTTTCTTTACTATCTAGAGAATATAGAGGAGCACAGAACTCAGCAACTGATGGGAGTGTTGAGATACTGTTTGTAAGAGTGGTTAAAAATAATCAGTCAGTGGTAATAATGCACTGTTACCATGCCAACTACTTCATTGCAATATAAAAGGTAAAGACGAAAGTAGAAGGAGGCTTATAACTCAGTTTCTCTTCTTGCTTGTCCTAATGTGACATCTAGTGGTTGAATAGTATAAATGGTTAGTCCAGGATAAATCAGACAACCTCAAACATGTCTGTTAACATTACCATCTATGATAAAAAATGATTATACATGTTTTGTGCAGAATATGGAAAAAAGATTTAGACTCTAAGACTTCTATATTTGTGTGTATTTGCGAGTAGGACCGTGTGCAGCAGGAGTGGTGGGGAATAAGATGCCTCGCTACTGTCTTTTTGGAGATACAGTCAACACCACCTCACGCATGGAGTCCACGGGCCTGCGTAAGAGACTGCACAACACACACACACACACACACACACACACACACAAAGAGAGATTTTTACCACGGTCATAATATCGGAACTTTAGGTCCAGCTTGGTTTGCCTCTGATTCTTTCTCATGTTGTCTCTCCAGCTCTGAGAATTCATGTCAGTCAGTCCACCATCAACATCCTGCAGAGGACAGACTGTAAGTTTGAGTATGAAAAGAGAGGAGAGACGTACCTGAAGGTGAGCTGGGTTTGCTTTGGCTTTTATGTGCTTATTCATCTAGGTATTAACATCAGATTTACAGATAGTAGTTACTACCTTACCTATGTGTGTGTATGTGTGTCTGTGTGTGTGTCCATCTGTGCCTCAACCACAGGGTAAAGGCAAAGAGATGACATACTGGTTAACAGGGGTGACTGGGGGAAAATACAACCTGCCAACACCACCAACAGCGTGAGTAAAACGGTCCGGTCTAGATCCAAACACTTAAAAAGAAGTCACATTTTTTGATGCATGATCAGTAGGCTATCTTAATAATGATATTAATAAAATATATGAGCTCATTTGAATATTGCCTACCTTAATCCAAAATAATCCCTGTGCCACTATCTCAGGGAGAATTTCCAGCGGCTCCAGCAAGACCTGGCTGAGATGATCGTGTCCAGTCTAGAGAAGCGTGGAAATGGTAGCGACAGCTTCAGAAAGAGGAAGACGTTGTCGACCAAAATCCGACCCAACAGCAGTCTGCAGAGGGACAGCCCGCCAGAGTACTTCCACCTGGCTGTCACCGACGACCCCAGTACCTACCTGTGATCACAGAGGAGCTTTTCATACCATTTCAGCCAAGAATTAGTCTGTGCCTATCTGAATAGGCACAGCTGGAGTTCTTTGGACAATAGTTGGAGTGAAAGTGGAGCAACATTGAAACAAGGAGGTATATTAAAAATGAGACTCCTGTGTTGATGACAGGCACCTGATGTCCATTCTACATTCACTCCCCCTCAAGAAATACCGTCCCTCTGTCACATAGAGTAGAATGAACAATTTGCACTTTTAATTTGTCTAGAATCCAACTTTAGATGTTGTTATATATCCTTCAAAATGTTTCATGGACTTCGTTGACGTAGAAAAAGTGTTAATAATAAGCCCTTCTACTTTTAAACCCCAACATTTACTGCTATAGAAAGGTGGAATATTTTCAACTGAAAGTCAGTATGCTGCTGTGCTACAATGTAAATTATTACATTTAACTTAATAATGGGAATTTAAAAATTAACTTGACCAAACAATAAAATGTGTAATTTGCAGAGTGTATAGTGGATCTTTGTGAACAGGACACCACTTTTTAACAAGAGATAATCTATGAGGTGTTTATCAGTTGCTGTTTATGCTATTTTGATACCAAAGGGGGCACCAAAGTCAGAAGAAGAAAAAAAAACAACAACTTCAAACTGTGGCTTTAAATTGCACTTGGAATGTTTTTTTGTGTGGGTTTGTCCTTTATGATTTTTTAAAAAATAAAATAAAAATGCCTTTTTGTCATTTGTAAGAACATACATGGCAGCCTTTGTCTACTCCCACACTGTAATTAGTCACACATTACATGGATTTTAGTGTGAAATTACTACTTTGAGATCTATTAATACAACTTAATACACTTTATAAATCATTTCCCAGTGTTTTATGTTCATCTGAGATGAAGCCAAACAGTGAGGGAAGATATTGATATTGAATTTGCTTGACGTGACTTTAAACAGTTCTCCATTTATATTTATATGCTGATTGCAGAAAGCACATTATTTATTATAAAGAAATATTGACAAAATTATTCACCACATAAATCAGCTTTTCTGCTGTAAATACAATGAAACTATATCCAAGTACTTGTTATAATACATTGATCTCTCTCACAAAACAACAATGCTACATTGTTTTCAGAACATTAGACATCTTTGTTTTTTGTGATTTATTGAATGATTGAAAATATGTCAGTTTCTTTGTTTATGCTTTGCAGTAAAATACACAACATTATTCAAAATCTTACATTGGACACCAATTTACACCATAACAGAAAAGTAATAAAACAGCTGTAAAAAAAACAGTCCAGTATTATTTAAAACCATAAAAAACATGGTAGATAATGAAGATATCCAAAATTTGGATTAGAAAACATTACATGCAATGGAAGAACAGTTTTTAATAGCACACACGCACGTGCATGCAAGCACACACCCACATAGCCCTACATAGTTTTAGTTGTAACTAAGGCAGTGCCACCCAGCTCTGTGGCAGGAAGTGGGATCCTGTGCTCTCTCATCGTGCTGCATGTAAGCAGCCCTCCAACCCCCTCTGTCCCAGCATGCCTTGCAGGGCCCCTGCAAGCGGTGAAGCCCTCCTCCCACTTTGAGCTTGTTTGGTCCCCAAGGTGCAGGTGAGCACAGGGTGCAGGGTTCCCCGCTGCTCTCTGCAACGTCTCTGCCTGACAGTTTCTCTCTGAAGGCATCGGGCAGATTTTGATGGGTGGCTCTGTTTTCTGAAGAGGCTCCTGTCCAGGCTCTGCGTCTTCTGCAACACAAAAGAGTCACTGATTATTCAAATAACAATTAAATAAACATTTGAATTTAATATATTGTGTAATAGGATCTCCTTGTCAAGAAAATCATACTTCAGATATAAAAGAAAATTCTATTAATTTATCTGTTAAAACTAATTATCACCTCGCCCACTCCAAAAAAAACCCAACAAAACTAAGTAAACACACCAAATACATCACTGTGCATTGTAGCCTAACTGCACTCTGCACCTACGTTTACTTATACATACTGTTTAACAAGACAAAGGTTTACAGCCATGCTGGTGACTCTCTCAGGCTGATGGTAATGTCATTCATTTGGTAGGTATTTGGTCATAAAGCAAAGCATTGAAGAAATGAATGAAATGTTTGACCTGGTCATCAGGATTCATTGTCTGGACACCATGAATGCCTCTTAAAACTTTAATGGCAAATTGTGTCCATATTCATTGCACACAGACAATGTAGCCATTGTGTGTGACTTTGTTGAGCATCTGACTTCTCATCTAGCTCCAACCTCTAGTCAAATCTATATTCTGTCCAATACTTACGTTAACAACCAAGCTGTAGGCTATGTACGCCCACTTCAGCTCCTCATAGGACTATATAGAAACCTGTCTTCAGATATTACAATGTTTTTAAAATGAAAATATTTTCCAGTGGGTGTGTGTGAAAGTAAAACAGACTTCCTGTTTCCTCAGGGCAACAATATGTATTAGAGGTTTTCTTATCATTCATTAATTTATAGTACAATTATAAGCCTATATAGCCTCCTTGTTTGTTTGTGTCATTTTGTAATATTTCTGTCTGATGGTGAGGGAAGAGTGGCAACAGCTACACAATGGATGATTTCCTTTTAAGGCCAAATTGTTTTTATATTGAACCATAAAACATTAAGAGAATGTTGAGTGTGTTGTAACCAAAATGATGATGTGAAAATTACGTTTAAATGTTGCAAGATGAGCATCATGCTTCAGTATTACATCACATGTTAAACAATTATGTTTCACAACAACTAAGCGGGCAAAGCTGAATACCTCCACCCTGCTAATCTAGTTTTTTACATTCCTGGCTGCATTGTGGATAAAGGTCTATTGACAGTTTACTCAGTGAGGACAAAGGCTTGCAGAGCATCTTCCTGTTGATGAAGTGAATCTAGCTTCTCCTTTGCTCTAAGATTTATTTGCATTTAATTCAGTTGGGTCAAGGCTGCAATCCATTAAATCAAGTAGTGCACATGTTGTAATTAGCATATTTATCATAGAATGCACACAAGTGTGCAAGGTTTCAGTCTAATCTAGCCTTTCACTAGAACAATATCCATCCAAATGAGTTGCTGTATATAAAGGCAGGCTGATAACATGACTATCAGGGTTGTTTTTCAGCTTTAGGAGGTTTTATGGATATAAGATGATCTATTCCTGTCCAGCCGCCCTGACTCTAAAATAAAGTGCAAAAATTCTGCTGTTAGTGTCTCCCTGCGTGGCTTTTTGTCAGTTTACGTGTTTTCAAGGTTGTGTGGAGACCTTGTCCTCCTGCCTAACCAACGGATGTGTGTTGAAACCAGAATAGCTGGTAAGAGAGCGGGGCTGACCCCTGGGACCCCTGAGAAGAAGAGAACAGAAACTGTGGAGTTTCTAGTGTGATGAACGTCACACTTCATCACTTGCCCGCCTGCAACCCAGCTTCCTCCACACGGCTCTCAGACGCCAGCTCTGCATGCCAGATCCCCCTCTTACAGTAAAAGAAATGCCCACTACCCCATGAACACTTTAAAAAGCTGCACGTTGCCTTAATGTAAAAAAAAAAAAAAAAAAAGAAAAGAAAATTGCAGAGGGAAGATTTAATCCCAGACATTAAAGATCAAATAATGTTTGTGAAATCCGACACATTACAGTATTTTATATGTGTACTGTATTATTTCAGTAGCTCCTTCAATAAGGAGAGTTAAACCAGTTTAGTGGCCAATATTCTTAAATATATATCTTATTTCATGCAAAATATGTTCAGCTTGTCGATGTTTTCCCAAAATTAGCCTCTTGTAGAAGCTTCTGAGACAGCATTTAAATCATTATGCAACTTTCAAACTGTGCAGTAAAATGAAGGTTATTAGAAATACTTGCTGCTGAGGATTCTGGGATATGTTGGCTTTTAGGTGGAGAATAATTTCCCTCGCATTTGAACCGAATAAGATAAAATTGAACAGATATATTAATATATATATGAATCAATAGTATCTACCCTTATTACCTGAGGTGCTGCTGTTCCTGGTATGTTGTCTGTATATAACAAACCAGAGAACCAGGGCCACGATGGAGCCCACAGTGGCCAGCCCCACAAAGATCCACAGAGCCGGACTGAGCATCATCATTGGGTTGGCCTGGACGGTGGCAGTTGTGGGTCTCTGCTGGACCATGACAGCTGGGTGCAGGTCTGATGGGAGAAGACTGTTTAACTTACTCAACAGAAACAGTTTACAGTCTCAACAGCTGTAAATCCCGGTGTTACTATAGAGGATGTGAGCACAAGCTGGGTTTAAAAGCACCGTGAATAGTGTCAAGGGCTAAAACCACATTAGTCAAATCTAAGGCAGTTTAAATGACACATTTAGAAATAATACATAAAGTGTTTATCAAAGATGAGCAGATTTATTTATTTTAACGCAGTAGCTTCAACAGACAAATTAATAATGTAGTTTTTTGACTGATTGGTGTATAGATTTTAACATTAGATACTGTACACAGGTAATGTAATCTGTAATCTCTTTAATGCTTTGTACTATAGACCGTAAAATAAATACTAGCAGGTGAAGTGGGAAACACATTTCTGAAGGTTTAAATAGCAAGGGAAAAAAATCAAATCAACAAGTGAAACTAGTTAGAAAATCAATTAAGACCAAACAAGTTATTTTACACTTTGACTCCCTTCTTTTGTGTCCCTTCTCAGGACACATATTAAAAATCTCTAGGCTCATTAAAAACTCACCTGTTGATGGTTTAGGCTCAGATGTGGTTTTTACTGTGCTGGAAACACAGTCGTTGACGAGGTGGTCCCACTTTCTGCCAGCACGACAGTCCTTCTTGGCCATATCTGGAAGAAGGGTGAGCAATGTGGAGATCTGTTGCTCTGCTTCCCTCCACTAAACTGTTTTGTGACACAAGCCAAAAAAAAACCCCCCAACAAGTAGTTGAAAACAGATAGCTGTGAGACACAGAGGAGGGACGTGACGGGAGAATTTATGAAATAAATGCAGAGTGCCAAACAGATGTTTCAGTTCCTCCATTTCATAGGAAAGGGTGAATCACTACATGTGTCCCTGAGGGGCAAAGCGACAGAGAGAACTCGCTGTATTTCTATCTCAAAAACACAGAGGTCCTGACTGCAAACTTCTTAGTTTAAATTACAGATGTGAATGTCGAAAAATTTGGACAGAAACAATACTGAAATCATGAAAACAGTTTTTAAGATTAGCAACATGACTGCTGATCAGAGTTATTTTCTCCATCTTTAATTCAGTTATGACACCAAAGGCTATTAAAATATCATATTTCCGTCTACTGTATAATACATCACAGCCATAGTTATATAGATGGTTTCATTAATTGCATGCTAACATGCGGTAGCTGAGGGTCTTCACAACTCATGATCACACACTTTCATAAGATAATTTCCCCAGAGCTTCTTGACAGCAGTAAGCTTTACCATAAAACTTGAAAACAAGTCATTTTTGGAAAACAGTTGTGATCATTTCTTGAAAACACAACAAGCTGAGGCATGTGAAGTGACTTTATCCTCTCCAGTACAGAACTGTCAGTAGGCAGCGGTGAAGTTTTCTAAACCTCAGTGATTAAGATTAAGATTAAGATTAAGAGTGGTTAATCTATATGAGACAAAAGACAGAACTGCACAACTACAACTGTTAAAACTTTAATAAACAAATCACACAAAGAAATACAGGCTTACGCAAAAATATAAACCCAATGCTCTTTCACTGAGCCGACACAAGAAACAGATGCATATAAATCACATCATTAGAGAGGATCAACAGCCCTGAGTATAACATTGCACTGATTGTTTCATTCACCATTATAACTAAAGTATTTGCATGCATGAAAATCAAAATAAAAGAGAAAGAAAATCTATCTGGAAGGACGCAATAACAACTGATTTACTGCATTGATTCTGCATTTTATACAATTATGTAGTAACTCTCATTGTTCAAGGCACAAATGACTGCAGGTATAACATTATTAATGTAAAATTTAACCCTGAGACACATTTTTAATAAAATACTGATTTTAAATCTGGCAGTTTGAAAACGTTTACATTTCAGAAGGTGGAAGCTTTATATCGTAGGAAGAAAGCACATGGTGAGGTGTGATTCTGCATTTTCAGCAATAGTTGAAATAAAAGTCATCATTGTAAAAATCAATGTGTAAACTTCAACAGAAACATCAGATTGTACATTTTAGCTTTGGCATTCATTGCTCTGAAAGACACACACACACACACACACACACACACACACACACACACACACACACACACACACACACACACACACACACACACACACACACACACACACACACACACACACACACACACACACACACACACACACACCCCTCATGGTTCGAAGAGAGCAGGCTGCATCTTGACGAAGGTGAAGTTGTAGTACAGTGGCAGGCCCTGATGGCTGATGCTGCTGAATTTATCCCAAAAGAACGGCGGGAGACCGTCCTGTGTCGTTGGCCCGTTGACCGCCTCCGCACCGAAGTCCCCAGCCAT
Source organism: Scomber scombrus (assembly GCF_963691925.1). Classification (NCBI taxonomy): domain Eukaryota; kingdom Metazoa; phylum Chordata; class Actinopteri; order Scombriformes; family Scombridae; genus Scomber; species Scomber scombrus. The sequence goes on from NC_084987.1 coordinate 20,776,952, forward strand.
GTTGAAATCTGTTACCTGGAATGATTACAACACGGGAACGAGAGGGAGTCTGAGCTGAGCGAAGAAGCAGTCGATGCTACAAATTTACTAATTCAAAATGATTGTGGCAACAGGATAATTACCTTAGTGTCATAGCAACCTCCTGGTGAAGCTTTCTCTGCCCTCAGGTCGTTACGGCAGCAGATGGACTTGCAGGGGTCACCCTTGGAGTATGGATCCTTCTTGTAGTCTGACAACAATACAAACAAAATAGAGTAACAGTAAACATGATGCTACTGGCAAATCACCTGCTGGTCAACTGTAAATGAAATGTGAGTTTTTCTGTGATGAGTTCAGTGCTACTTTCATTGTGAGGAATAAAACGTGGAAAACATAAGAAATGTGTAAATCATGAAGTCTTGTGAAAGTAACAACGAGACAGAGCCACACACCGTTGAACCTCATGATGTGCTTTAAAGAGTCCAGGTCCTTAACGACAGCCTGGTCACGACGGAAGATCTTGGCCCTGGGACAAAGATCATAGGAGAAGTCTTCTCCGTACTCCTTCCACATTTCACCGTACCCGCTCATCATGTAGATCTTCGGGTGGAAGGGAACGTTGTAGGATGGCCAGTAACCTGTGACAAGCAGAGGCAGTGGCAAATGGTCATTTCTCCTAATGTCCACATGAAAACACTGAAAATACTACAATGTAAAACAGATTTGTTGTTTTTGTGACCTCTGCGCAGTGCCTGTGTCTGGTCAGAGTACTCCACCAGGCCTGGGATCTGCTCCACCACAGTCAAAGCGCCGTCATCAACACTCTGGCCCAGCTTCACTTTGCTCCGGTCCAACACCATGTACTGGTTGTTGTAGGTACCTACAACAGGTGAGGGTGGGTGATGCCGGAGAGGAGGAGAGTATAGCAAAAGGAAGATAGTCTGTAAAATGAGCTTCTGTGCTTTAAAAGCCTTCTGATCTGAGCTCCATAATCACATGACACGTTTTGCACAATACAGGCAAACCTTTCAAACCAATGTGTACTTTCAGGTGCATTACCATGCATCCACTGATTGGTAAAAACAAAACCAGATATGATGCTTTGGGTGATGGATTAGTAATCCCAGTGTTCAAGCTTCAGAATTCATTAACTCTATCTCATATCATGACATGAAACCAAGCATGAGGCTTTAGATGAGACACGCCTCAATCCTTTTCTGTTTCTGGTTGCTGTGATTGACAGTTTACTTAATAAATAAATGTAATCTGGAAGGTAGAAATAATGCATTCAAAAATCTGAAACAATGGTTTGCTTTGGAAAACAATCACTTGATCTGACTTTTACCTGCATGTCTCTTATTGATGACATCACTGTTGTCTTGTAAAATGTGGTAAGTGTATATAAGTATATCACCACTGTGCTCCACTCACCAGAGTTGTACATCGCAAAGGTTTTGGCCCACTCTTCTCCTGTGTGTGCCAAACTGTGAGCCAGCCTGACCCTCTGCCACGCCAGCAGGCTGTTGGGGGTGATTGTGTCAAAAAGGGAGGAGTTGAAGACGTTGTTGGTGGTCTGAGTCATCATCAGACCGCTGCCCAACAAGTAGAAATCATCCAGAGACACCAGGAAACCTGAGGGAGAGATGCACTATTAACTGAGACCATTTCTGACAATCTTCACAATCACATTCACAACGCTGAATTACTGTATGTGACCAGTTTTCAACTATTAAATATCAAATTTCAGTGTTAAGCACACATTGGTACGTTTCTGTTTCTGTGGAATATCGTTTCACATCTTTGTAGAAGTCTTGTTAAGGAGAACTCCCGGTGCCTACCAGGGTAGCTGCTGAAGGACAGTTTTCCAGTGGCAGTGTTGGGTTCAGTGATGCGGAAGTCCCAGTGTTTGTAGATACGCATTGTGGCAGCGTATGTGTACCAGCTGGAGTGGGCAAACAGGAGGTTCTCATAGCCGGGCAGCATCTGAGGTGGGGAGAAAAGAGTAGTCTTCAATGTGGCATTCCTGTGCCAGAAAAAATGACTGGAATTTGTGTCAATGTGACTCAGATTAAAATTAATTAAAAACATTTGACACAGCACCTCAGCACCTTAATTGATGTAATGACCCAGTTTAGGGTGAGATATTTAAGGTTGGGGTGTCAGAAATAATAATAAGAAGTCTTAATTCCCAAAGACCTGTACGTTTTAAAAGAATCAGGTCTCCCAAGACATGTCAGTCTGAGTTAAAGAGATGTGGATGTAAAATAAAGATCTGTAGAATGGATTTCGGTGTTAAGTGTCATATTGCTTCAGTCGACATCTTGGTAAAAGCTGGTACAGACTGTAAAGGTGGCAGTGCTAAACAAAGCAGATAAAATGTTTTTTGTTGTATTTTTCAAGCCATTTAGGTAAAAAAAGAAGGATATTATTGGCTTCAGTTAATGAAGCAACACATTAACTTGGTGCAACTGCAGATAATGTTTCACAAATGCTGCAACACAACAGGAGCAATAAAAAAAGCATAACAGAAGTTGGAATAGTAAACACAAGGCTGAATGGATGTAAAAGACAGAACAACACTGCACTCTACACAGATATAAAATGTGTAGGCAGCCATTCTACATGAGGGTATAATATAATATTCATGCTGTTAATGTTATTTAATATATTTCACTTTGTTTCAGACCACAGCTTATTTCCTGCCCCACACAAGACACATTTACAATGAGTGTGTGTGCAACTTCTTTGTTTATGAGGCAAAAAAACCCCAAAAAACTACTTTCACTACTGCATGTCTGGGACTACCAAAGCCATTGTAGTCCATTGCTTGTGCAGGAGATGAATTGCTGTTTTTGGAGTTGCATTATTAAACACTACAGCTCTGATGAACATCCCTTACATTGTCTTCTTTGTTGCTGTGTGCTATATTCACTCTGACTGGAACCTGTTTTTGTTTTCTAACCTTGATGAGGGCAGAGCAGTGTCCCATCCCTGGAAGTTTGAAGTCTCTGAGCCGAGGGTTGGAGCTGGGGACCAAGGCTGGGATCAGATCCAGCAGGTCTCCCACTGCATTTAGGAACTGGATGTCAAACAGGGACAGCGGCTATGGGAAGGACACGAGATAAACAGCTGTCAGCAAATGAAAATGAATAGTAGTGTTGCTTCAATAGTGAAACAGCCTAGTACTACAAAAATAAGTCTTTACCAAGACAACTGATGAACTGAGAGCTGTGCACATTCACTGAAATCAGGAGCTATTTGGAAACCTTTCTGAACCTCTTAACTTCAAACTGGTGCTTAAAGTAAATAAACTATGGCAAATTCATACTATTTACAAATGCAAACAACTGGAATTCAGTTATATTGGCAGTATTATTGCTATAACATAATGATAATGGCACCATATGTTGGGTTGTTTCATAGTGGATCATACACCAGCTTTAAAAAAACTACTGTATCTATCTGTTTACTCCACTTTAACAATTAAAGGGACATGAGATGATGTGACGTATGATATATGATCACAAGTTTGTACCAGAGCTTCCTCATTTTAAATGGAAACCTGGCAGAGCAGTGCTTAAATGTGGTGCAGCAGTCAAATGAAGTTAAAATCCTCTTAAGTTGAAATTTCCTTTAAGAACAGTAGATTTTTACACACTTATAAAGATGATTTTTTTCTTCTATGTTTTATCTGTGCATATACAATACAGTAATGTATACTTGCAAACCTGATATTGAACAGCTGCACGTTTCTTTTTATTTTATTTTCTTACATTTATTGGTTTCCATTGCTTTTGTGGGGCATTGCTTCTTAACTGTCGTGTTTTTGGTGTGTACACAGGGCATCTATGCATGTAAAAGAGTTGTTGTTTTTATAAAAATGTTAAGATATGACTGTCACACCTTTTTGCCGTACTTCTTGGCCCAGTCTGCGACTCCTGCTTGCAATCCGTCCATCTGGGCCACGATGAAGCCCGCGTGTCTCCACAGAGGGTCGGAGCTCTTGTTCAGTTTCACCTGTTCTCTGGTCCATGAGTCCTGCTTCCTACAAGTTACAAGTCACATAGTGTTGACAGCTCTCATTACTCATTATTCTCATTTAAAACACTGAAAAGTAAAGAGCCAAACACAGAGCTATTCATGATCAAAAGCTGTGATTTAGTGGAATCACTGTACAGGTACGTTTTAATAAACTGACCTAAACTGAGGACTTGTGGATGGAAAGACAACACAGCTCCCTTGGGTCAGTGAAAACCTTTCAAACATATTGTATTATGCTCGAAAGTGTATGTGGCCCAAGTGTAGCATGAGCTGAACTGAACATCTTTGAGAAGAGGATATGAAAGATGATGACAGTGATGTGTGACTCAGATTGTGGACTGTTTGAGACTGCGGTGGTGCTGCTGTGGTTTCAAAAGAGAACAGACTCACTTCATGAAACTCTGAACCGGGCCGAGGATCTTTGGGTCCTGGATGAGCTGCGGATACATGTTGGCGTAGTGGTTGATCATCTGCCTGAAAAGGGAAAGTAAGTATGAATATTCAATGACTCTACTCATGACAACAGAAGTACAGTATTTAGAATCTCGAAACAAAGTGATTAATAATGTTTAATGACGTCTTGATTGGTCATTTGTTTTCTATAAACCTTAATGATTGGAGGGGCTGCCAGTAAGCTTCCAGGTGTTATAGAAGGTGTCAAAGGTAAAAGTTTCTTATCTTCCTCATCATCAGGCCAACCAATCACCAGTTTGATAACCGATATTTGTTTTTTTGTTATCTTATCATTATACTGTGTGATGCAAGACAGATTTTTGTGTGAACAGGTTATTTTATTTTATCATCAAATGTTTGAATGGCATGAATGTGACACTATAAATCTTGTTAGATGACAAGCCTGACAGCACATTTACTGGACTTACTGAGCAGAGAGGAAGCCTTCGAGGTATCCCGCCAGGAAGAAGGTGATCTCATCAGTTTCGGGGGTCTTTCCGTACCCTGCACGGATCTCTAGGATGCTCCAGCCTGTACTGGACAGGGTGTCATTCAGGTAACCATATGCATCCCCCGCTGTCTCCAGCACCCCCTCCTTCAGGAGGACGCTCTTGTGCTGGGGGTCCCAGTACACTGTGGCTGCTGTCATCTCTAAAGAAATCAAACACCATTAAGAAGATGAAAACAACACAAAATGGCTATAAAAGAGCTGCTATACTGCATTCAAGAGTAAAAAGTCTCCTGTTTGCAGTAAATCCAACAATCTACTATGTTTCTCTTTTCTACTATTCATTTCATTTTTTATTTTTTTGTCTTACATGGACTCGTACCTCTCCCACTGAGTCTGTTATTTCTGCAATGTATTTATGTAGTGTATTGTGTTGTAGTATCCCTCTTGTATTGGTGACATTAAATTAGTAATTTGTTATGACTTGCACAGGGACTAAAGATGGCAATGAGCTCATGAACACATTTACATTGATGTGGAAACTGACATGTTGATTAATGTGCACTGTCCCTGCTAAATAATATACATATTTATTTTTAGCTGAAGTGACAGTGACAGGTGACATTTACTCACGCAAATTCATTTACAAATGGATTCATGGATATTAACGAAAATGAAAGTTAAAACTAAAACATTTCAATGGGACGAGCCCTCGTTAGTTTGGGGATTACCCTGTATGGGCAAACAAAACATATTCAACTCAACTTAAATCAAAGCCACTGACAGACAGTGAGTAAATATCACTGTTGTTAAATAGCACGCATGCGTAAAGCCAGTTTCTATTAGTAAGATCCTGCTAAATAAAGCCATTAGAGCCTTACACAAACAACCGTGATTTATCTCAAACTCGGCCTACTTACTGTCGGAAGAGGCGACGGTCGCAGCCACATTGCATAAAACAAAGACATACAGCCTCTCCACTAGGAGCATAGCTAGTTGGAGATAAAACCTAAACTAAGTGCAGAACAGAGACAGGGATCAGCCAACGGTGCTGAAGGCGAAGAGGAAATCAGTTGTTATATATGTGACGGAGGGAAAGTCCAAAGCAGCGGAGCGGAGCGTTTCCTGATTGGCTGCGAGCCGGAGGAAAAGGGAACACGTCGTACATGTGCCCTTTATGGGTGAGCAGAGTTGCGTCGTTAACTTTCATACACACACAGCTAATAATAATATGATCATTATTCAATTTTACTGTGTATTTCGCCGTCTTAGTCTAACACCAGATAGCAAAATCTTTCACCCCAGATGGGACTCGAACCCACAATCCCTGGCTTAGGAGGCCAGTGCCTTATCCATTAGGCCACTGGGGCTACGCGGCTATACCGTATAGTCAAATATCATTTTAAAGATAATACACCACCCAGCACAACAGGTGCATTAAAGGACTTTTCTGAGAGGAAGTGTTCGTATATTCAGCGAAGGTGGAGCAACATTACTATGTTTCAATTTCAACATGTAAACTGTTGAATTCACTGTTTTAGTATTGTGCAGTATGACTTTTTTAAAATTTCTTTTTTACTCTTTTTGATAAATTACTTTACGCCCCCCCTCCCCCCAAAAAAACAAAAATAACATAAATATTCCTCTAAAACAGACCAAACACGTTTTAGTTATTATTGTATTTGTTTATTTATGCTTTTAAAAAAGTTGCTTAGGCCATTTTAAGGTTCACTTCCGTAAGTTAGTTGTAGTTTTCTATGAACTGACCTGTATGAGACAAAATAAAAATACAGCAGGTCCCTTTGATTCATACATTCCAGTTATTTGGAGACAAGACACAAAGAAAAATTTCCTTCAACACAAGGCCAGTCAGTCATTGCTGATTGCAGGACAGTGTGATCTGATGGGAAATGCTGCCCCCAAGTGATGACCTCAAACACGTTTCAAACAGTTAATCCTCAAAATGCACAAACCACCCAGCCAAAATATCCTATTTCACAGGACACTCACACACACAAAAAACAGAAAAAAAGAAATGAAAAAAAAAGAAGAGACAAAACCCCAGAGTTACATGGGTGGATAATTATATTCACTATAATATAGAATCAATCTCACAACTTACTGATCATTAATCTTTTAAATATATTTGACAATAATAAATAAAGTTGGAATGACAAGAGTTTTTATACTCTTTCCCTTCATACATTCTTATTTACAGGTAGTGTTTGCAATTTCATTCCACCTCCGCAGCATGATAAAGCTCTGAGAGGATGTTTGTGTCCACTAACTTTCTCATCTCAAACAAAAACATTACCGGAGTGCTGGAATCACAAAGAAAACAGGAATTAAAAAGAAAACATGGTGCATTCAGGGGAAGTGAGAAATGAAAGTGTTACAGGGAAATAACACAGTTTAGATTGAAGTATACAGATTGAATAAAAAAAATACTTTGGTTATGAAGCTCTCTGTAGGCTCTCCCTTATCAAACAACTAATGTTTTTAAAGATGAAACAACATCCCCATAAGATGTGTAACAGCTGCATGTAACAAACATTTCAAGTAGTAACATGATCATGTCTGTGTCAGTCCCAATCTTCAGTAAACACCTTTAAAATGTTTAGGTGTTTTAGGTGTCTCTGCAGCGATACCGCTCATTTACCAGAAAAAAATGTTTTAGGTAGCTAAATAAGTACACTTATTCTAGTGCAAAATTACAGTGTCTTAATTTTCTTACTTATTTTAAAAACCTATGTTGTTGGCTGTGGTTGTCTTGTTTTGTTTCAGTGTCTTTTAATGCACCGAGCAGAAGTAGCACTCCTAATTTTGTTGTATTCTCTACAATGACAATGAAGGTTTTCTATTCTATTCTAAACAACTCACTGTCTGTCAAATGTTTATAGCAAATACAATGAAATAAGAAAATAAATAAAGGTTTAGCTTTAACAATCCAATGTATACAAACTTAAACACAGCTCAGACCCATTATACTTCATGATACCAAGGCACACCTCGTATGTATTTAGCTCCTCCTCTGCAGCATTAAAATAAAAAATTAAATTACAGTTGCCTTCTGTTAGATGTGTCTGTCACACTCATTCAGCAATGACCTTATGAGTGACGGACAGTCGCTTAAAAAAGCAGGAAGTTCACGTTTTAAAGAGAAAGTTGAGTCAAAATTTGTGACGGTAAAATGATATGGTAAAATAATCACAAAGCTGTTGATTTGAGAAGATTTGACAAAGAAAACGCCACCAAAAGACCAAACAACAGGATTACAGCAGCAATTCTCAGTAGTATTCACCTTTGTGACACCAGTGTTAAGCATTTCAACCGCTATATTTCACTCTAAAGATCACTGTTGGGTGAGAGCGGCGACATGAAATGCAAGTGAAGGACAGTAAGTGCGGTGGATTAAATGTCCACAAAAACACCACACACACACACACGCCCAAACAAACAAACACACACTCACACTCATTCGTCATCGATCAGTTTCTCAGCGCCGTTCTCTGCTTGTCTCCCTACGCTGCTTCCTCCTTCCTCTCCGCCTCCTCCCTCCTCCTCCTCATCGTCTTCAGTGTAAGAGAGCGACTGGCTGCCGTAGTTGATCATGGTGCGGGAGAGGTCCACTTCGATGGGGAAGACATCCGCCTCCTTCAAGACGGCGTAGCACTCGTCGTAGTAATGTGACATGCCTGAGACGAAGCGCTGCAGCTGGAACACAATGTCTTGGACTGCAGGTGAACGAGAGGGGAGGGGGTAAAAGAGTGGGAAATTTAGTGACATGTGAGGAAGGCTGAGTTGCACATTGAAAAACAACAAAACATTTAAAATATCCCACTGTAATTATCTGTGTGTATGTATATCCTCTTGACAATGAGTGATATAAAATGAAATTAGAGTAGTTTAAAATACACTTTACATAAAAAACCTGTCACATTATTTTTTTAAAGTTTCTATTTAAAACATGTTATATTGGAAACATGTATCTTTAAATATGCAACTTGTAAACCTCTTTTTGTCTCATGTGTGGCATGTACATTTACACTCACTACTGTCACATCCTGTTTTAAATAAGATGGCTGGTAAAAAAAGACTTGGAAAACAACAACAACAAACCATGTTTCTGATCCAGCAGCTCTATCTTCTCCAGAACGTCCTTGCGCATCTTAGCGAAGCGGGCGCGAGCCTCCTGCCGACATCTCAGCACCAAGCGGTACTCATAGTTACCAGTGCTGACACGATACAGAGGCTCTCCCATGGCCTGTAGAAAGAAGCACATTAATCACTGCTTCAGATTGTTTGAGCGCATAAAAAACAACACGCCACAGACCACTGATTTGATCAGTCAAGGTTTCATAGTTTGAACAGTTTAATGGCATCTGCTCCAAAATAAACTCAAGTTTGTCTGCTCTCCTCTAAATAAGGCCATCATGTACAGTATACAGATAAAATAAAAACATGTTACACAACTCTACTCTTGTGCCCCGTGTTTTATTCAGCTTCATCAGAGTGATGCCTGATGCTTCCATTTCCCTTATATGCATTTGATTGTTTCATCATGTGATCAATTAATCACTTTAAATATAATATATATAAAACATCATAATCACTTCTTCATAATTTTTATATATGAAATTGACACAATGACTATGAGAGAAATGTCAATTATTATCTCGATTAACTGATTAGCCATTTGAGCTAAACTAAACTTTTGAATAATCCCAGTCAGTATCTTGTGCAATTCCATGGCTGTTTTTACTCAGAACATATGTTTGCTATATTTTATAATATTTCACATATTAATTACACGTTTTTATTTATAGTCATTTCACCTATCTTTTGTGGATTTGATATTTTTCCTTTTTGCTTAGGTACTTTTTTTTGCCTTCTGTTTTTTGACTGTTATGAACCAGAAATAGGTAAAAATCTCAGTACGTTTCTTGTGTTCATCTCAATCTTTAAAAAAAATCCTGATGAGTAACCCAAGAATCTTTGAGGAAAAAAGCAACACTTTTTCTTTGGCAACCTCATTGTATGTCTCCTATATCATAGACTGATTAAATGTATTATACTGAAATGACAACTCACAATACTGCTGTATTCTTCATCATCCATTTCCTTCACCTTTAGACAGTATGACTGAAAGACAAAAGAGACTCATACTGATATTCTGTTGACAGGCACTGAACTTGTTTAACAGCTTTACGAGTGATGTCGCACTAGTGTGAGTGCTGTGGCCTTACCAGATACTCAAACTTCACATCCAGGTACTTGCGGATGGTGAGCTTTGTGTCTGGTATTGCCTTGTGAAGGTACGTGTTCAGATCGTGGAGCATCTGCACAACATGATATGATTGGTGAGGTTTGATTTTAAGTCAGACAGACATTACAGCTACTGCATAAAAGACAAATAGACAAATATAATATAATAGAAACAAGAAAGATATACCGAATATGATATACTATATCAAAGTGTAGATCACAGCATTAATATTTATATATGTCTAACCTTCACCATGAAACTGACTTCATCATACACAATAACATCCCTTGCAGAGATCTGATTTTCACCTTAATAAATTTAATAGACAAATACACAAACAGTGTTAAAATGTGATTTTTCAGCCATTCATAAAAGGCAAAAAAAAAAAAAAAAAAAGATAAAATGATGAAGTCGAAACACTTTTTGAACTCACAGGCTTGATGGTCTTTAGTAGCTGGATACCATATTTCTCAATGTTGCGGTGAGCATCAGCAAACTTCACAAAGGCCTCACTGGCTGCAGCCTGGGGCTCTCGTACTCCGATGACAGAAAAAACATCCCCAAACGCTGTAAGGGTACAGTAGGTTGTCAAACTCCAGTCAGATATATTAGACTCTATATTTATCTTTTTAGTTATTCAATATCAAGGATAAAAAGGTACAGCATCGTGTGATGCTATCTTTTATCATTTTTGATCACAGTAACTCACCTCTGTGTGTTTGAGAAAGCTCAAAGAATGCTCTGAGCAGTCTCTTTGTGTGCTCCATCAGTCCTACAGGCAAGCAGAAAACAATAATGACATACTGGTTTGAACAAACAGCAGCAAGTGAGTCTGCACTAAACTCACTCCAACATATGATTACTGTATCTAATGAGAATACTACACAATTATTATGATTAATACTTTTCAAATGTTGCGATGACAGTAGCCAAGATTGTTACAATACGTGTTTTGTTTGGTATTTTGATCATTCTTTACCTTTGTAGAGCTCTGCTGTTTTCTCCAGTTCTTCTAGTCTTTTGACCAGTCCATCTGTAAAATAAAGCTCATTTTGTAAATATCTATACATACATAATGACTAAAATGATCATATTTACTGTTTAAATGACTAAAATGATCATAGCAGTATCACCATTGCATAGGATAGCTCTGCTGAGTCCAAGAGCATCTGCTGTGCCTGAGCTCATATTCTCTACCAGGCGATGTTTGACTTTTTTCAGCACTGAAAAACACAAAATATGTGTTAACACACCACAGCACTGAGTAAGAGTTGTTGTGATAATGGAAGAATGTAATGCACAAACTGAAAATACAGAATCCACAGAAGGTGAAGTAAACAATAGATCAAGACTAACAGTGAGTATGTGGGTCATTCCATGTGAAATCAACAGAGGTATCCTCACAGACCATCATACTATATCAATAATGTCACTGTACCCAACAACTAGCGTGCAAAACTTTTAGCTTGTATCTTCTTTCATTTCTGAGATATCGAGGCTTTAAGAAGGAAAAAAAGGCCTGCCAAAAAACTCTGAAGTTCCATAAATCATTACTTTTGAACCGTTTATTCTAGATACTAAAATGTTCAGAGACGGTTCTACACTATTAGATGTCTTTAACTTGTAAAATACAGCCAACAGTTTCATATTATCCAAGTTATGGCTTCCTGAAAATTGTATAAAAAATGATTTTGTACTTGTGAGCACTACATCAGAACACTGAACCTCATCAGATCTTTTAAATTTTGATATATAGTACTTTCTTTGCAACTACGTACATGATTTAAAGGAAAAATTAATGCACGCCTATATTTCAAGCACATATTACCCATGTATGACAAAGTCTACCATACAAACAAGAGCATGTTTTATTTGGTAAATGCCCAACATATGAAGTTGGTCCATAAATCTGTTGATTTAACCAGGAATTTCCCATGTGTCTAGTGGAAGAGATACCTATATCCAGAGATTTCCCCTGTTTTGGGTCGGCCTGCAATTTGTTGTAGTGGATTACTGCCTCTCCCTGTAAAAACATAATCAATAATCAATGGAATCAACAGCAAAAAAAAAAACATTCCCTATTTAAAGCAGAAAGAGAAAAATCTGCCCAACATTAATTAAATATAAAAAATACAGTGTTTAAAATGGATCCTTGGCACATTTTCCACTGTCATGATGTCACAAGTGAAATCGACATGAAGTATTTGCTCTGAATAGGCAACAATAACACAATCTAATCCCTTAACTCCCACAATGAGCCCTGTCTTTAATCCACCATGCAGGAAGTCATGGAATTTCCTGGGCGCCAACAATGGATGACAAAAACAACACAGCCCCTCTGCAGAGGTGATGTGCCAAATGCCATGAGCTATTCTGCTGACCTGTTTAGCACAGCTTGGCAAGCAAGTTAAGTCCCTCTTCTCCACAGTCTGATGGGGGGTTCACACCCGAAATTATACTCTTGCGATATTTACTGATAAATCTGCAGCTACAGTGAGAAACAAAACTGTGAGTAACGACTTATTCTTTTTTCACATTTCTGTTTGTGTCATTGTGTGTTATAGATTTCAAATATACAAATATCATATATAATAATATGTGTCTAAATGTTGGTTAGTAAGTAAGTTAAGTTAAATATATGTTTAACCAAAATTGCCAGACCAAAAGGACTCCCAAACTGAGCATAAAAAGAAATTCAAACAAAGTCAGATTTTCTGCCTGAGTAAGTGAGGGGCAAAACCAAATAAAAATGACCTGTGTTTGACAGGTGGCTGGCATTAATCTTTCACCTTATTCGTTAACTATTTTAATAACTAACTGAGACAACTGTATTGGTGAAAAACTCGACTGTGTGTTCACAGAAAGGCAGAATTGGTAAATAACAAGCCCTCATATCACAACCTGGTATTATTGAGAATTGTAAATGATTATGGACTGTGATTCTCTCCTCTGCACTTGTGTACCTGGACAGCTTGAATCATCTTGGCCACCTCCACCTTAGTCTTTCCCTTCACAGGTTTGCCATTCACGCCTGTGATTTCATCACCTGCGGCCAGCGTCCCATCCAGAGCTGCTGGGGTGTTATCAAAGACCTGCAAGACAAGAGAAACCACATTCAAAAAGGTACCAATAACAGACTGTCTACATTTCACTTCTGGCTTATTCAAATGGAGCTTTTTCAGTATTGTATCAACTTAATGCTACGCTATGTCAAAACATATGTTTTAAATTTGATACTGATTAGAACATTTGAAACATGATTCAAATGTCCTGTTTTAAGTTAATAAAACACAGTTAACATCAACACCACTGCACTTACCTGCACAATGTAGAGACAAGGACAGTACTGTGCCCCGCCCCCAATGCTGATCCCTATCAGGTTATTAGCATCTTTCTTCAGACACACAGTGCCGGGGACTGTAGGTATTCCCCTGTCAATGAGAGAAAATATTTGAATTTTATATTGGCAGCATTTATTTGACTCTGCTTATGACAATCTTAGTTCATATCAGGATTTGGACTTACACTGTTAACTACTGTTTTAAGAGTTTAGGGAGATCTCTCAACATGGTTTGATTTGTCACTGTATGTGATCCCATGTATGAATAAAAGGTTACAGTAACACATCATTGAATGGGAAGTGAAATGGGGACAAACAATCATTGTGACTCACAGTTTGTCCTCCTCCAATTCATAGTCCATGTCTGTAAACATCACAGGACAGCGTCACTCCTGTCCCCTGTAAAACCTGCCAGAGATTATAACAAAACCCATAAACACAGTTTGACTAAGGATTGATATTATGAAGACGAAAATATCAAGACAGAGTTCTGACCTGTGAAATATAAACATTGTTTCAAAGTCGAGTTTGTCAATCTAAGAAGTACTTTATCTATCAAATTGAATTAATGAAAATATGTGCAAAATAACGCAAGTCATTCTGCGGTGATCTGGCTCAAAAGAGCGAAAGAAACGTGAAGCTCATTTCGGAGGTTTCAGTGTGAAGACGCTGCTGCAGGTGAACTACCAGCTGCTAACTTGTAATGCATGTCAAGCCCATGAGTTTAGCCAGTTAAATGAGTGTGAGTGAAACAGTTATACAGCATAAATAAATCTATGCGGTGTTTATAACCGGGAAGATTTCCTTATGATGACGTAAGCCAAAAAGCATGAAAATTGCTCGCTATAGCTAATTAGCTGCTAGCTTCTGTAGGCTAGTGGCAGGTGAAATAGCTACTTTCTAATAATATTAACACACCGTTAGTGAGTTACCTTGACTAGAAAGCGCACCACGTCATACAAATATCCCTTTGTATGCATAAAAAGTGAAATGCCGTTGTTAAATCGTTCCCTTTAGTTGTAAATATATTAATTTCCAAATCCACTGACAGCTCCTCTGTTTACTTTCAGGCGTCACTTCCGGTCACTAGCGGAAGTTGTTTGTGAAGATTTTTGCTCTTTCCTAATGGTCACAGATAGAAAAAGGAGCTCCATAATATTCAGGGAGAGTAATAAACATATTCGTAATATCTGTATTTAGGTAAGCCTTGTTATTAGCTTATAAGATACTGAACCACACTACGAGTTAAAAAAGACTTTAACGTACCTTTGTATATCATCATATCACTTTTTTTTTTATCGCCCTCTAGCGGCGTCAGACACATTGCTGGTTAACTGTAGTGTTAGAACCGTCATTTCTACATTGTGATAACCATTGAGTGTATATAAATAATATGTAATTAAATAAATATATGCAGTCAAAATATGTTTATAAATATAGGTGGTATATTATTAATAAGACATAAATACATAATTTGGATTAGAGGAGATCCCGTGACAAATGGAGGCAGCCAAGTACTACGGCTTTTCAGTAGTTTTAATAACTATGTGGTACCTAATGTGGCACACACAACTGTCAGGGGTTAAAATAGGAACAAGAGGTACGATTCAATTGAGTAATATCACATGTCGCAGTTCCTCTTCATGACACTGGAGGGAAGCAAAAACTGATGATTGAATTGAAGACTGTCTTGGTCTGCTGGTTGATAAAGACTGCATCAATGTAAGGATTGTATTTTGAGTAATAGTCTACAGATCATCAGTATGAATATCTGTGTTATTCCCACTGAATGAATGATTATCTTATTAACTGTGGACATATTCATTTAATGTAATGTCAATCTTTAATTGACGGAACAAGTTAAGATTAATCTTAAAGATCCCCTCCAGGTATGTTTTAAAATTTATATAAAACACTATACTGTACTTTGAATAATAATTTGTGTCTGATATCTTTTTTCACCACAAAATAAGTTAAATTGTCTGGTGAAGATCCTTAAAATCTGTTCCTTCTCCCCCATTACAAGTTACAGAAATGTTATATATGAGAATATTGTTCATTTAAAAAGTTTAACATTTTGAGGCAATATGTCTCCTATTTCACTATAATGTTCATTCTCAGTGTTTGTGCACTGGATGCTTAAAATGTCCACATCACACTGGTGTAAGTTGAATATTGGAATATTAGGATTCACTTCCAAACTATTTGTGATGTCACAAATCATGCTCATAGGCCTGCCCTTTTAAATCAGATGTTTTTTAATGAGCTTACAGAAGCTTTCCACTTTCAACAGATGAATGTTGAAACAAACTCAGCACAAACATCATCCTGCACATTGAAGCGCAAACATTAAACTGCTGGTACAAGGAGAAAAACACATTTTTGAGTGGAACAGGACTTTAAAATGAAAGCAAAAATGTTAAATGACCACATATTATTATAATAATATTGATAGTGAAGACCAAATAAGGTCCTCCTTGAATTTTCTATCAAGAAGTCACTGTAAATGACGGAGCAGACTCACACACAGTAAATAAATGAACAGTGAATAAATCATGCCGATTAATACAATATACTGTTCAGGGCAGTATAAGAGACAGGAGAGTAAATAAATCATTATGTCTTATATACTTAAAATCCATTGTTAATTATTAAAGAGTCAGGAGGGTGTTTTTCCTCCAGTTTAATGAATAATACCTTTAGGTTTCTTCTCAGTGTACAAGACTGAAACAGCTCTTTAAAGTCAACAGTGTGCAGAGTGGTTTGTTCAGACTCTTCACAGTGGCTCAGTGGCAGCTGTTACTCAGTTTGTTCAGTAATCAAGGAGAGAATGAATCTCATTTACATGAGTTCAACAGCAATGATTAAATGTAAAGCTGCATCTGCATAGAATAGACTTATTCATTGTGATGATGATGATTGGGCCAAACTGTGATGATAAGTCATTTAATTTAATCATTTGTGCTTATAAATTAAGTGAAACTTCACCGTCACACTACTTACTTCTTGTCCCAGGACAGAGAACCATCTTCCATCTTATTAGCTCCAGGGCTCTTCACCAACACCAGCATCCAATATGAGCATGGTAAGTTGAGCTGCTTTGTTTCTGCTTTTATAGATTATAGATTTACACACTATAAAGATGACAAACTTTAATCTCTCATTTCCTAATTAAACTTGTTGAAACTGAACTTCACAACTGTGTTTGTCAGAAACTTGAATTGAACAATGTGGAGCTGAAAGCTGGAGATCAGCTGAAAATAAAGGGGCTAATTCACCATGATGCTGATAGGTAAGCTAAACAAAGACTTACATTTATTCTATAGTAGCCCCTTAATGGAATAAACTAATGTAAAGATATCTATATTATAATTGTAAATCTGGAACAATGCATACTTTCTTTGTGGGGCATTCATACTTTTTAATAAATATCCTGAATGTGAATATGTGTCTAATATTCTGAGCTCTGCAAACACAAACATTAAGATTACATTTATTATATAATCTCTGATCCACTCAGATTCCAGATCGACCTCGGCTGTGATGCAGAGGACCTGGCTCTGCACTTCAACCCTCGTTTCCATGACGACACTGATGGAGCTGTTGTCGTGTGCAACTCGAAGACTGATGGTTGCTGGGGCGACGAGAAAAGGGAAATACACAACCCCCTACACAGGGGCGCAGATTTCAAGGTGAGGAGATGTGACTACAAGAAGTGAAGATGTGTGAACTTTGAGTTTAGTGATGTGGAAGCTTTGGCTACATTTTGAAAGACTTCAAAGGTCAGTTTGCCCAAATCACAAAAAATATATTTCCTCACTCACGCCAAGAAGATAGTTTGAGTTTTGTTTGGAGACGTTTTGATGAATCTGTCAGAGATGTTTGCTGCTAAAGTAGAAAGAGTTTTACTTTATGAACATGTTTTCTGTTTCAGATTGTGTTGAAACATGCTGGAGACATGTTTGAAGTGGAGCTTCCTGATGGACAGGAAGTCCAGTTCCAAAACCGTGTTGGCATGGACGTCATCAGCTACATCAGAATCACAGGAGACCTCAAACTGACTTCCTTCAAGATCTGCTGAGAGACACAACTGCTCTCACACATGCATGCTGTGTTTATCAGTTACTGTAAGAAACATGAATCATAAAGAGATGTAGATGTTCAGTACACAGAGAATGTATCCTTACTTAAATATTTCCTGTTGTGCAGCAGAAAATAAAATGTTTCAATTCAAATTGTCTTTCAATGTCAGTTTTCACAAATTGAAGCCTAATCCTGCTTGAAAGCCCAAATCATTTTTATTTTATTGTAAATAATCCAAATATTGCAGATTTTAACAAGTTAGTGAAAACAGTAGTAATGATGATGTGAGGTCAAAGTAACATGACGATGATGTTTGTGCTCAACAAAAGTTTGAATGAAGCAGAAATCTTTATAATTATGATATTGTTTATACACAAATAGTTTTGCTCAGTGAAAACTTTTTAAAAGTTTGAAAAATGTTCAAATTTCCTGCATTATACAACACATCAAATGCTGATTGAATATATAATATAATATTTATACAGTCAAAGGTGATGCACCATGTTATCAAATCTGTTAGTTTTTGAGATGTATAACATCAAATGATACTATAAAAACACCTGAATGTGTGAAAAATAATATGAAAAAAAGAAACACCTGCACATTTACTCCAAGCCACAAAGGTTTATTGATGAAAATGTTTCAATCCTACATGAATCTTCATCAGGTCAAAATGTTTAATAAATGACAAAAATGTTCATATTTATATATCATGCACACTAATAGGCTGACAAGCTCTATGATGACAGGAGAGGTTAACCATCAAAACCTCTCAGTGTGATAAACATCCAAAACAATTAACATTTCAATAAAGTACATAGGAAAAAATATAATTAAAAAGCAGCAACACAACAGTCAAACATCTTATATAGAAAGATTATATCAGATTCATCATCACATATTTAATAATCTACATCACCTACGTTCAAAATATATTGTATTAAGAAAAAAGAAAGAAATATCAAATTCTTGAACATAAATTGGGTCTTAACATCTTTCTATAAAAAGTTGACTAGATCAAATAACAAAGAAAATGACACAACTGCTAGAGAGGGCCATCATGATACTAACCATTTTATATTCTTTATTTTAGAGAAAATATCAAACATACATCTTATATCGAAACTTGTACTTAATGTCAGATTCATCATTGCATATATAAGAATAGAATGACTACATCACCTACATTCAAACATATATTGTATTAAGTAAGAAAAAAGAAAGAAATAACCTTAAATTCTTGAACATAATTTGGGTCTTAACATCCTTCTATAAAAAGTCGACTAGATCAAATAACAACAAAGAAAATAACAACTGTTAAATTTATATTTAGAAAGAGCCGTCACGATACCTTCACTAAATATGGAGTATGACTCATTATGTTTGTTGATAACATTCTTTTGTTCTGTCACTGAATGATGAATTTAATAGATGATGAAATCTTTTAGAAACGTTCTCTTCAGATGAATGACACTGTTTACATGAACTGTGGATATCTGAAGAGCTGAGACAGAGCACAAGTTCACTTCAACTAAACTACAAAAACACTCATGTGTAAATAATAACAGAATGGTTGAGAAGAGATAAACATTACACAACTGAACACGTCAAATACTTTAAAACATGAATCATCCTGAATCATTAATTATGTTTGATATGTTCTCTAACATGACTCAACTTAAACTGTGTTTTTATGTTGTAAGGTTCTACGAACAGAAAATATGTCTTTGACATGATTTTAGATGTGAATGATAAACATGTTAACAAAGAAATTCTGTTCCTCAATGTTAAAATAATTTCTGACATGTGTCTCACAAACTCTCTCACAACTCTTTACATTTTCATTGAATTTCACAACTTTAAATTCATGTGTTCTGATTTAAATGTAATTAAAATAACCATCCTTTGTCTCATTTTGGATATAAAGCAAAGTAGTTACATCAATTCTCTTTCTTCTCTGACTTTGTAGATGACAAATTGATTGTAAGTTTTTTATGTAACACATCCTTGAAATCACCAGATATGTGTTCAACAGTCAACAAGTATTGTATATTGTATGTCATCTGCAAGCATGTTTTTCAGAAATCAATATTTGAATGCAATGAGTTTCTCCTATTACATCTATTGACCACAGTTGGACACATTTCATCTAGACTTTTAATAGCTTCTTCTTTAGAGTATGTTTTCCACTCTTTGGGAATTTCCCCTCTGCCCTGGAATTTATAGTTATAGTGGTCTTCCAGCTGCTTTTGAAATTGACATACAAACCATTTCCAGTACGTCAGCTTAGACTCATCAGGAGTAATTCTCCAGTTAGCATATTCTAAGCCACCAGTGCGGTACACTTTATAGGGAATGGACTCATCTGAATCATGATGAGGGTAAAAACTGCGATCACTTGCAACATTTGTTGTGCAGAAATTGATGCACAGCTCCACTGTGTTTCTCTTATGCCATCCATTGATCCCAGAGGGTCGATGAAAAGGCACGCTGTTATCTTCAGGACTGTGATCTTTGATGGTGTTTGTACAAACAGCTGCACAGAATGGACACTTTACCCAGCAGCAGTTCAACTGCTGATCGATGAGGATTTGATCTGGCTTCAGCCTGAATTCCTTCATCTTATCCAATGAGAGGCTGCTCAACTCTTTAATGATGGATGGAAGTCCTTTCTCTATTTCTTCTGCAAGAAAGTCAAATTTGTTTATGTCACTGAAATTTTCAGAACTAATGGTGTCAAATGTCATCTTGCCAAATGCACATCTTTTAGCAAACTGGAAAATTCCTTCAGCCACATGTCTGTGTTTCCTCTCTGAGTTTTGACTTTCTCTGTTGCATCAAACAAAGCTTGACTCACAAGTTTATTGATGTCTTCAACATTTTTCTTGAGTATTTTCTTTGCTTTAGCTTTGTTGTCTGTGAAGATATATTTCTCTACTTTTTTTTATGAAACACTCTGCTTGGCTCCTTGGGTGTCGGATGTAGTTGATGAAACCATCAAAGTCTTCTTTCTCTGCCAGTGATGTCAACACATGTTTCTCCAAGTTCAACCTGTTCCCATTGAATGCTGGGAAACTGCACCTTATCTCTCCAGCAAGATCAATGGCTTTTTTGTTACAGACAGATTTAACAGTGGAAACTTTCAGTTTTTCACAGATCAGTTCTCCAAGCACAACAGCAGATGAATTTCCTTTGCAGAAACTTCTGAAAATGTTGTAATACTGCATTTTCTTGCTTTCTACAAAAGTTACAGCATCGTTGTTCATTTTGAATTTGTTGTGGGACTCTGAAATCCAACTTCCTGCCTTGTCAAAAACATATAGTAAGAGATGAAGTGTAAACTCCTTCTTCAGAGCATATTTCCTCTTTGATTCAAATTCTGTCACTTTTTCTTTGACGTTTTTGGTGACTTCTTGCAAGTAAGTTGGACTGTAGCCTCTTGTTGCTACAGGTTTGCTCTTAATGTTATGAAGAGACTGTTTTTCAACATCTTCAATGAGGGTTCTGATCTGTTTTTGTTCTTCGTGTGGAAAAGGCCCCTCAAAGATGGTTTTGGCTGCTTCAATGACTTTCATCAACACATTTTGGTTCTTCTTTCGGATTACATAATGACCATAATCCCCAATCTTTGATATGTTTTTGTAGCTGCCATTGATTTTTGAATCATTTATTAGAGACCCTTCAATACCAATACTTTGCAGGATAGTTAAAAGGTCGTCTTCCAACTTGATGTCCTCAATAGGTTTTGTGTGTCCAGTTAATTCAGTAACCCAGACTCTCCAAACATTGTTGAACTGCTTTTGGAGTTCCTTTTCATCTTTGGCCTTGTCTTTTAACTGATGAGCGAGCTCTTTGCTCTTTTGTAGCAGCTTGTTCTCAAACTCTGTCTTCTTGTCATCCATCTTTTTACAAGCCTTCTTCTGCTGGATGACCTCATCCAGTTTTCTTTTAACTCCTCTCACCTGTTCATCATGAAACTCTTTGATTTTGCTTTCAACTCGGCCTCGCCACTGAACCAACATTTCTTTGTCTCTGTCATCATCAAAGTACTTCTTCATGTCTTTTTTTACTTCTCCATATGTTTTGCTCATTTCTTTATGAAGATCATTGAGTTCAATTTTATCAAGTTTTCCATTTTCAATCCTGGTATGAAGCTGGTTCTCTATGGTCAACATGTAGCTCCTCAGGGCCCAGGTCCAGTTCCCATACTGGGAGTTTTCTGTACACTGCAATTTCATGTGTGTTTTTGAAACTGAAAACAAAGTTTTCATTCAGAAGGGCATCCCACAGGTCGTTTATGTTGCTCTTGAACTGTGACAGAGTTGTACCAGCAGACTGTGAAGCTTTAGAGAGGATGATGTTCTTTAAATCCTGGATGCTCTCACTATAATCTGGAGGAGCCATGGGTGGACTTCCCTCCCACAGTTGGGCAAAGTATTTCACGTCTTTCTGCACATCAAATTTAATGATGTCATTGAAGCATTCAGCATCACAAACCTCCTCTTTGGCAGCTAGTTTTGCCATCTGGTCCAGTTTTTCTTGCAGTCGTCTCTTTCCATCCATGTTTTTCTCTGCAGCTCCAATATCTGAAACATTCTGGTGAACAAACACACAAGTTGGAGAAAGTTTAACTTTCTTCATCCTCATGAAGGCCTGAACAACAATCTGCAGCACATCTTGCATGTCAGCTGGATTCTCTCCAAAGATGTTGATCAATGTCATGTTTCCCAGACCAACAACAAATGTTGCCAGTTCATTGTCGTGGTGAAGAGTGGCGTTACCTGCCAGCTCAAGAGCACGCAGTCCTTCAGTGTCCACCACTAGAACATAGTCAAACTTAAAGTCTTTCTTCTTCTCCTCTGACACTTTGACCAGCTGCATGAAGGCACCCTTGGTGCACCTGCCAGCACTTACTGCAAACTCTAATCCAAACATGGCATTCAGCATGGTGGATTTTCCACTGCTTTGCACACCCAAAACTGACAGAACAAAAACTCTCTGATCTCCCAGTTTCTCGATGACTTCATCTAAAAGACTAGAGATCCATGTTAAAGGCACATGACCTGCATCACCATCCATCAGCTCCATTGGGTGTCCTGATATCATCAGCTCTGCAGCCAGCTCAGGGTATTTAGACCAGTCAGTCTCTTCCATCTCTGTTTGTTCCTGCAGAGATTTATTTCTCTAAAGATGTGCTCTAAGCCAAAAGTAGCTGACTGCAGTTTTTGTGATATTTCCTCAAGCTCAGTTTGCTTACTTGTTAGCTGATCAGATTTATCATGCTTCTTCTTCAAATCCAAGACTTCATACCACTTCTCATCATAGTTTTGGAGAATTGAGGACAGATCATCTGTGGAGAGTGCATCCAGTAAGATCTGAATCCATTTCAGGAAGTACTCTTTTTCTTTTGATGGCAGAGATGAGAGGCTTTCAATGAACAACCTCATCAGTTCACTACAGGAAGCAGAACATTGTTCTTGACGTTTTTTCTTCATTTCCTCTTGTTTTCTACATTTCTCCATCTCAATGTTCCCTTTGAGGCGATACTGTTCCTTGTTTATTTTGCACCAATCATGCCACAGTTGGCCTTGACAAGGGAGATATTTATCTTTGATCTTTGAAACATCCATCCCTCGAAGTAAATCCACTATTTTCATAGCAGCAGTTTTTCCTTTTCGGCAAACTATGTCATCTTCATCCACTTTGATTCCAGAGACCTCAGCCATGGTTTCTAGTCGGAAGGATGTATGTGGTCCAGACAAGATTTTTCCAATGATTCCTTTCAGTTCTTCACAAACATCTGCCCAGCCTTTGTCTTTCAGACCCATTTTGTATTTTCCCTTTTTCATCTCAGCTGCACCACAATCATCATCAACAATGAGACAAATGAAAGGTTTTGGAGAGTTAAGAAGGGCTGAGACAACTGTCCAACTTTTGTCACCTCTCTCCAGAGTTGGTAACAGAACAACATTGACTGAAGATTTTTCCATCAGTATTTTTTTCAATCGTCAGAGCATCACCATGAAGATTACAGAAGGCAATGCAGTCAGTGAAGGCATCATTGGGTTTCCCAGCAGGGCAGTACCAGGCAATCTCTGCTACACCTTCCATCAAATGGCGAGATTTCGTGTTTCCTGGATAGTTTCTGTGGAAGAAGGTGCTGTGACGGTCGTTGATCAAAGTGTTCATCAGCTGAGATTTAGACAGTGACAGTGAACCAAGACGGAAAAATGACACCATGGGCGTCTCAGCTTTGTAAATGTGCATACTCTTCATGGGGACAATGTTTGAATGATCTTCAGTTGGAGTTATCTTCCAGCTTTTCATTATTTGTCTGAATGTCCACAGAGGACACTCAATCTCCATTGTGACTGGGTCAGGAACAAGCAAAGGTAAGGCGTACTGACACTGGGATAGCTTTGTGATCATGTTCTGCTTCAGAAAGCTGTCTGAGCAGTGAAATACTGCCATTTGAACATCCATTGGATGCACATGAGACTGTTTTGGCTGATCAGAGTCTACACTGGTACTAAAAAGAGCAACTAATTCATTGTCTTTTGTGTCAACAGTGTTAACCACTTGAACACACACTGAATGGCTCCCCTCAGGGCTTTCTTGTTTTACAGGAATATATCTGGCTCTGTAGTCTAACATCATCAACCTTTGAAGAAAAGTGTGAGCTACATCTTTCTCAGAGATGTCATGGTGCTGTTTTACAGGTGGTCTTATTTTAAGAATGTCAGCAGGTGTCAACTTTTGTTCATATTTGTCTTGAAGGTGAAGTCTGCTGAGCAGTGTTTTAATTCCTGTTTGATGTCGCTCCGTAACAACCAACTGCTGTAAATTATGGATAAAATAATCATTTACTATACATAAAAATTCATGAAAAAATCATAGATATAAAACAAGTTTTGAGCTTCTTACCTCCTCCTTGTTTCCATTCTTATCCATATTGGTACCTACAAACAATAGTGAGCTGCATTGTTAGAGGGAAAGAGCAAAGTGCTGAACCAATATGTTTTTCTTTCAAGTCAAGTCAGTGTCAGTGTTTCTATTTTTGACTGTGGCTGTGTGCAAAAACATTCCTGATTTACTATTTAGAACAATGTAGTTATCCTCCACCGTTTAATTTGAATGTGTGAAATCTAAGGTGGTGTTCAGACCTACATTAGCTTTGAAAAAACAGTGGGTTGATACAGGGATCTTTGTTGCATGTCATACCTATCTCTCTTGCCTTGTTTCCTTTCTGTCTCTTCACTGCCCACTATCCAATAAAGGTAAAAATGCCCACAAAAAACATAGAAAAAACTTATTTGAAGATAGTATTAGTGAACTGTCAAAACTTTTCAAATCAAGTCAATTGACCAGATTTAAGAATATTTCTCTTACTTTTTTCGAGAGATGGACCTGTATGGGTGTGCCACATCAATAAATATCCTCAACCATACATTATTTGAAATATAAAATTAAATTAAAGCTGCAAGCAGCTGTAACGGGCCCTCGCTCCCCTGCCCCGCCCCCAAACAGCAAAATGTGCTGTACGTGCATGACACTGCATGCCGCAGTCGCAAGGTGGACACAGCGGGCATGTAGTTATCTTGGCACCCAGGCTTTTATTGAACATTGTCTTTGATGTATGGTTGCAACCATGAAAGGGCCAAAAAAAGATTGGGGGCCCGTCCAATTTCCTTCAAATCTCACTCCAAGTTTTTATCACTGAATCACATTTTTTTCTCTTTTTCATTGTCTGTACCTGAGATGACTGTTTGATGTTTCCGATATCGAAATAGTCCCAGCAACAGCAGCAGAGCCACCAACACAACAGGGATACTAATGCAGAGCAGTCGAGTGGGATGGCTGGAAGGGTGAGGCTCCTCAACAACTGCTAGAGAGATAATAGATTCAATATAATATATATTTAATACTTCAAATTAAACATATTCTATACAGTAACTGTGTCTATTCCTAATGAGCATGTAACACATCTCTGAAAATGTACAGTGTATACATCATCAGAACTCATCAGGATCAGTTCTCAGACATCAGTCAAAACGCCATCATTTCTGTGTAGGACCAAACACTCTTGACTTGGACATTAAAAAAACAACAACAATGGAACCTATATGCTGTTCATCAAAGTGTGTACACGCAATAGTGAACAGGATCGTTTTTTCTCCCAGTTAAATATTTTGTAACTATTGTCAGATGTAACTCTTACCATCAATTGCTAGATAGCATTTGTACATAATACTTGTATCAAGCTTTAACATGTGGAAATTGATAGGTAAGGTCATCTATAAAGACATCAAAATCAGTTTTGATTTATTTTCAAACACTGTTGTGTCTCACCTCTAACAGTCAGCCAGCTCTCTGGTGATTCTTTGAAGTCAGAGGTGATGCACTTGTAGAGTCCTTCATCAGACTCACTGTGAAAGCTCATCTCTCCTGTAGAGCTGAGCCCCATGAAGAAGCCATTTTTATAGTATTGAACTGTGTGTTGGGTGTTGGAGAAAGTTTCCTTGATTCTACAGCGCAGAGTTACTTTTATCTTTATCTTTTCTCTCCATCACCGAAAAGACAGGACTCTCCAGTATCACAGGACCAGCTGAACAACAAGGAATTTAAAAAAATAATTTGTGTCAAGAATTCTATTATTATGAAAGAATTTTGTTTCATTCATGTACAAAAGAAAGCAGGTTATCAAATGGAAAAAGGTGACCAATACGGCAGATTAGGTCATGCTCAGTAGTGACAGAACAAGTTCATCTTTAGGGTACAGTTTTTCTTCCAATAAGGAAGCTGTGGATGCCAGTATGGATATCAGAACTTAATTATATTGCATATGATTATATATACAGTATGTACATATGAACATAGTCTAATAGCACCTTTGATCTTCCTCATTACTCTCCATCCAGTCAATCCATCCAACCCTTCACAACTGACAGGGTTGGATGGTTGTTCCTCAGGTTGTTTGGAACAACCTGAGGAAAATCTACATCTAAGACAAAGAATTTGAGAATGAGATCAATGAAATTAGAACATTTCTTTCTCAAATATTATGAGTCTTAAAATCGTACTACTTCAGTAAAAGTTTAAAGTATCCTTTGCAGGGACTTCAAACAGATGATAATTTGGGCCTCCTAAACCTATTTTTTATTGTTACTTCTAAAACTACATCAAAATACAGGATGACATGCCATAAGTTTAGGAACGGAGAGCAGTCATTTATCACAGCTACAGTACTCACCAGCTTTCTGAGAATGACTGAAGTGAAGCTGTGCAACCAGCAACAGCAAGGCATTCATCACTGCAAAGACAAAGGAAAAAAGTTGAATATTACATGGAACAAATTCTAAGTGACTGTCTCTATGTTGAGGTTATCAGTGATACATATATCATAATACATGCTTTGTACATGCTGCTTTTCCATCAATCTGCCAGGTCCCATAGAGAACTATAACTGTGCTTCAATGCATTCAATGCATTTACCCATGAGTCAACAATAATTCAGACACATATTATTTCACAATGATTTTCTCAACATTTTTTAAAATAAACATTATAGAAATGTGTTGACAAACTGATGTATTACTCACAATGTCTGATGCAGAGAGCTGTGACCTCCATGCTCTCTTGCTGTTGACCCTCTGAACACCAGACTGAATGTAAAATATAATGTTATTCAAAGTAGTAATTGCCAAAGTGTACTGAATCAATTAGAAGCAGTTAATTAAAAATATGTGTTCAAAAGATTCGATCAACAAATCGTTCAGTGCTTGACCAGAGCTCCAACTATGTAGTCCCACTCACTAAATACATTTGAATGAAACATTCAGTTCAGTTCACTAGTTAGTGAGCTGAGAACGGTCGTCTGTAAAGGAGAAGCAGGTGGGCTGACATTGTAGTTGGATAAAGATACCATTTGCAAGTTGAAAGCAGCTATAATTAAGTCCTACATGTACAGCACTTATATTTTCATGGCACCTAATTACTAACTATTATTATTAAATAAAATATTTGGTGCTAGATCCTCATTCAAGAATTCAAGAGATGAGAGGGAGGCTGAGGGAGGGGTGGGCTTGGACAACTCAGCGACTGGGTATTAATAAGGACTCACATTCATTGTGTATTTATTGTTCCCTCTAAGTGAAAAGATCTGAAATAGTCTCAGCCACCTGTATTTTGATATTGCAGGCTTCAGAACTAACTAAGAAATTAATGGATTTTTCCAGGAAGCGTTTCAGTTCAGTTCATTCACCCAAGGGATTTGTTCTTTTGAATTAATCATTCATGAATAACACAACAGTAAGTCAGACCTTCCTCATCCTGTGTCCATGCTCTGAGTTAAACAATACTAGGTCAAAACCTGGTATATGGCTGGACTGTGTGTGAAATTCTAGAGGGCTTACAGGTAGTGGTGGGGATGTATCCAACTGAAAGCCAAAAAAGACACTGGAGTATGGATGTATAAAGAGAACTGGTTACAGGAAAGGATGTGAAGCAAATTTGACATAGCAACCAAACCGTGTAATTATGTCACATTACACACATCACACGTCAATTAATGTCACATGATACTATTGGGCCCAAAAATACTTTTTTACCATAGACTTACATTGTGAAAGATTTTGTTTGAGCGCCACAACCCCTGCAAAATTATTTGTTTCACTGTCAGAATTTGATCCATTGGGCTCAATCACATTTCAAAAGTATAGAAGAGCTGCATAATTTAATCATTCTATCCCCATTCACATTAGCTGAGGGCCTAAACCAGAAGTTGGCAATCTGAGCATTTTCCATCGGTTCCATCCCATAGATCATGCACAGTCTGTTTTCATCTGGGTGATTTTCTTTTACAGCAGGAAGAAAACTACATCCATGCGCTACACTTGTTGCTAAGTTGACACAAAATGACAATGATTCATAAATGTCTGAAATCTCAATTTTTGCTGTTCATTACACAGTGAACTATTGTGTCTATTAAATAGATGTCTATTATATAAATGAGTGCACAAGAAGGCAATTTTGACAGAAATTGTACTTCATATCATATAATCAAATTCTTGATCACATTTTTTCTCATTGGTGTCAGATGGTCATAGAGCCTTGGTTTTAGTTTCTCCTTTGTTTTATTGTCATTATTCTTCTCTGAGTGTTCAGCAATATCCGGTTTATTCACTAGATCACACTAGAAAAAGTGATTTTATTTAACCTTTCAGTTAAATCTGTTCAGGTCTAGACTAAACATGAAATGAAGATTACTTTAATAATAGATGAGGTATTTAAAAGAAAGTGGTATTAGAAAAGAAATGCTACTGTATGACAATGAAGGGTCAAAGATCTTGCTCCTGTTTTAACTGTACTCTCCTCCAGCTCATCAACTGCAGGGAAATGTTACAACACATTTTGCTCACATGTATAGACCATTTGAAATTAAGAACGTTTTTTTCAGTGGAAACTGGGCCAAGAAAACAACAAGATATGTAATTAGTCTTTGTGGTAGAGTTTCTGAGTAACATTAATTTCCACTATTCACTTTTAAGGCAAGTGTACAACTGTTCATGTGAAAATGACAAGTAACTCCTTGAATTGTAATTATGATTTCAGTGGAGCAGTTGTTAGTGTGTGTATATATTAGGACTACTTGCATATTCAATCAGTCTGCTATTGTCTGCCAGGCTTTTTCTCTCTGTAATTACACTTGTCGTATTTCCCTTTTAACATATGTTTCCATTAGAAGCTGTTGCTCACTTGGTGAGAAGTGTGCAGCATGTGTTTTTTTCCATTTCTGCATCAGTAAATCTATGATCGATTGAGTGGTCTATTTAAGAAAGCTGTGAACGCACACTTAGCTGAATTACTTACACCCGGCTTGACATAGCTGCATATCTTCATCCTGGATTGGCAAACGTGTAATGTATGAACTGTATGAAACTGAGACTTGGTCAAGCCTTGCTTTTTCAGTCTGCTTTTGTGTAGTACTCATTACATAAGCCTTGTTTCCACTAAGGAAGTTCCTGGTAAAATTTAGGAGACGAGACCTTTACAGGAACATCCTCTCACTCGGCCCTCTAAGCAGTTGTGTCTCCATAGCAGAATAGGACCTACCGGACTCTGACCATGACGTCACTGAGGTGACGCGCCAAAAGCATAACAAAGACAACGACAACGAGGAGGTAGACATGGAAGGAGCTGAGGTGGTTGCCCTCAAGCCCCTACCCAGAGTTTTTCAGGTCCGCCTTGGAGTACATACCCCAAGGCAGGGACTCATTTAGCCCCCATATACTGTAAGTTCAGGAGACACACGCCAATGGCCCGGCCCCATAAAATTACCCCAAAGTTCCTGCAGTGGAAACGTGGCTACATTCATCATAAGAAGACCCAAGTCAAGAGGACATCAACTGATTTCTCAACAACTTTGACCTACCACAGCTTATTTAAGAACAAACCAACATACTTGATCACCAATAACACAGGATGAACTTCTCACTGCCCTCAGCTGCTATGAAGATTTAATTTCACTCAGGGATTAATAAAGTCAGCTATCTCGTCAATGTTAGTCATTTAAAAATATTAATTTATTCATTTTGGTTCAGATGCCCTCTCGAACGTAATGTAGTCAAGTCAATTGGCGCATTCTTCCTGATTAATTAAAGACAAAGTTTGATGTTGGAGGAGGATTTTCCACAACCTGGCAACCCAAAAGTTGATTAATGCTTGTAAAGCCTTTGTAAATGGTGACTTATCAAAAAGTGTTATCGATTTTTCACAGTTGGAGACAAGGGGAGGCTTATCTGCAAAGCAACCATATCTACCAAAAAAAGCCCTCTCACTTTAGTTAGAAAATGCAAGACTTCAAGAAGAAATATCACAGTATGAAGCTATTTTGTTCTTTTTGAAAGGTCTGTGTCTCTTGTAAAATTGTACATGCACAGGTTTTAACTCACTGCACTTTAATGGTCACAATACACAACACAATTCTATTTAAATCGTGTCTAAACTCACCTTTGTTATGCGTTGTCTGGCTCTGACAGGTCTGTGTAGTGGTGTCTTGCTTGTTGAAAATCCTCCCAGTCGTCACCCAATATACTCGTATAGTCTTGGGTTTGTTACTTTTAATTCTAGGTCTGCCCCCCAAAAACTCCTCCCTCATAACAAATCTGATGTGATGTTGCGAAAATAGCAACAAAAGTTTAAGTAATAGAGCTCTTTCTCATGATTTCCCCAAAACCTTGTGACTTAAAGGAAATCAATGGTGAGGTGAAATTTTAATGAGTGACAAGCAGATGTAATTTTAACCAGCTTTTGTGGAACATTTTTCAAAGTAGAATATTTTGTATACATCTTTTTAAAATGTCTGTCATGACTACTTAGTTAGGTGTCTGTTGCTCAAACAAATGGAGAGTTTGGAGTGAGTTTTAAGTTAAAAGAGATCAGAAGAGTATAAAGGGGAAAGCCCATTTAGGATTTTATAAGCGTCCCGAAGCCCCTTAAAGTCAGATCGAACATGGTAGGGAGCCAACAAATGGAGGATAGATTAAGTGTAATATAGTCAAGTTTTCTTCATTTAGTTAAAATTATATCTGCGGGATTTTGAACCATCTGATCTAATCCAGTGTGAACAGAGCAAAGGCAAAAGACACTTTTTTTGTTGCTATTTTATGTGAAAAAAGGCAGCCTTGGGGATTTCTTTGTTATCAAAAATGATGGGATCAAATGATTCCTGGCTGTCACAGTTTGTGAAATCACACAGTTGTTGAGATTTTCTGTTACTTCATTAAACTAGTGTCTGTGTTGAGCAGAGCCAACTTCCAGCATTAGAATTCAGAAATAGGACATTTTGCAAAGTCCAATTTTCAACAGAAGCCAAGCAGGCCTGTAATTTAGTCATTTGAGCAAGATCATCAGCATTTATAGGCACATACAGCTGATTATCATCCATGAAGCAATGGAAATTTCATGACTGTGCTTAATTTCATCAAGGGAGAAAAGCAAAGGATCAAGAACAGAATCGTTGAGTTCTCCGTGTTTTACGTCAGAAAGACCTAGTATTATTGTAGCAGTCAGACTGTGTTCTTTCAGAAAAGCAGTTTGACTTTTGATTGGAAATGTTTTTACTTCATAAGCATCTTTTCTATTTTGGATCATATTGAAACTTGTTGGAGCTGTGTTTGGAAGAGGAGTTTCCTCATGCAAGGGTCTAGTTACCCCACTTGATTTTGTTCTCAGGTTCCTCAAACCGTCTTCCTTCAATATCTGTCAAGAGACACATCTGCTTTTATACATACTTGCTGTGGTTTGCATTTTGGTTAAAGAGGAGACTGTCAGTTATTGAAAGAAACATGAATCATACAGAGAGATAGATGTTCAGCTTATGGGGAATGTATCTTTACTTAAATATTTTCAGGTGTGCCAAAAATGTGTGAATTCAAATATTTTTTGTTGTCTTGTAAGGAGCTGAAAATTCTGCATGCACATAACTTTAACTCATTAACGTCATAAGTGAAAGTAAGAGAGCTCTATCACATGACTTCCCCGAAACATTGTAACTTAAAGTAAATTGTTGGTAAGGTGAAGCTTTCTGTTACTAGTACGTACACACAAACCATTTTCAACACTAAACACTTGATACTTGCACAGCTATAGTTTCTGTGAGGGGTCACTGTATGTTGAGACACACTTTAAGTAACTGTCAAAATGCATAATTACCTTTACCTGAATAATTCAATCTCATTTGTAAGAGGCTTCATTCTTTTACTCCTCTGTTGTTCAGAGGTAAATATTGTGGCGATGTGAGGTTCAGGACCTTTTGCAGTACTGATGTGGCTACCAAAGAATTTGCTGGCGGAGGTGAAATGTTCCTTCTACCGATAAACAAGTTTTACTTTACTGTAACAAGAGCCACAACAAATATTTTGAGGTTAGACTTGTAACATTAAAAAGAAACCATTTATAAAAAACTGAACCATTAGTCTTCCATATGAAAGGACCACATATTTTGTTTGACCATGTACTCTAGGACAAAAGTGAAAGTAAGAAAGCTCTGTCATGTGATTTCCCCGAAACTTTGTGACTTAAAGGAAATCGATGATAAGGTGAAGCTTAGTGTTGATAGGACTGAAACACAAACCACTGTCACCACTGAACACTTGTTATTTAAAAAGCTATAGTTGCTCTAAAGGTTTAATGTTTGTTAACACACACATCAAATAAATGTCAAAGTGCACTTGTACCTTTACTCACTTTTTTTTAAAGAGTGGGCCTTCGAGTATGATTTGTGACATCACAACTTGTTTGGTGCCAGTAGTGTTCCAATATTTATCTTACTCAGGTGTGATGTAGAAACTTGAAGACTCCAGTGCACAGACACTGAGGACGGACATGTCTGGAGGGGATATTTAATATTTCTCCCATCAATTCAAAAAGAAATTACAGAATTACAGACTACAGAAGAATTTTATAAAATGAGCTCAATCAAGTCAGTGACATTTAGTTTCTTCTTTGAAAGGACCTGAGTTTGCTTTGGGAAGTATTCTCCTACAGTATACAGTATTAGAGATTTGTAATGAAATATGTCGCTAATTAACTAACAACACCCAGGCCCACTTTTGGGCAGCATCACAAAAGCAGGTACCTCAACACTGTAGCATTTATTATATGAAATATTGTTCAACTTGCACAGATATTTAATGCGTTGTGCATGTTTACTTTGGAAGTGGATTTAATTCTTATTTACTGTTAATAGGACTGAAACGCAAACCACTCTCACCACTGAACACTTGTTACTTAAAACGAGATCAGTACAAATAATTAATAGACAATTCTACATTATATCACTATTTAATTAACTTCATAGTCATCAGATCTGTATAGTGGATTAAAAGTAGCCTCACACAATGTCCAAGTCCTGCAAAGGCATCTAAAATTGACAGAAAATGTGCTGTGGTCAAACAAAGTTATGGTACCAAAGTTATGGTACCACAGTTGAAAAGCTAATGCAACAACACAGGAAAAGAAATTAGGCTAAAATGTGAACTCATAAAATACTGTTTTATTGTTCATTTCACTGCAGCAAAGTTAAACACACTGAAGTACATTGACACTAAACTGTAAATACATAACTGTAAATTTATTGTGTGGTTTACATATTACAGGATGTGCAATACAACTGTCAGTGCAAACACGTTGTAGTTTAAAATCCTTTTTTTAATACTTCAGTTCATTTTCAAAACCCATTTCTGTAATGACATAAACTGCATTAATTGATCAGGTTCATCCCACCCAGCAAACACTGTAATAATATAGTGCTGAAGAGAATTTTCTATGTATAGTTTATAGTGCTGTGATTCTTCTTTAGAAAGTACAAAAGAGAAACAATAGTAAATCTTTATAAAAGTCATGTCATTTAACAATGCTCCCATGTCTGAACTGTGACAACCCACACTTTCTTTTAGAAAATGAGACTTTCTTTTTATGTTGTTCTGGATCTGTACAAAGACTCATTCACTAGCCTCAAACAACTGCAATCACAATTCCTGTTTTATCTATTATAATGGGTTATTTCTTATACAAATTATACATATATTGTTATATATGATACTGAATTCTGCCAGCTGTACATCTTTGAGGTGGTTTACATATAAGATAATAAAATATATCTCTGAGAGGACAAACTAAGAAAAATCATTCATTAGATGAATGGAGTGGAGTCTTAGCCTGTATTTATTTGTTCCAGTAGATCTCATAGGACTTCTTCTCTGAGTAACTGCCTTCTGTTGTTCCTCTGCCACTTCTGACTTTTTCCTTTACCACTTTCACTACCAGACCACCAGCCAAGGCGATCCCTGCTGCAGCCTTACCTATCTCAGCCACTGCATTCAGGATGCGTGTTGTTGTTGTCACAGTGCCCCAAGGGTCTGACACAACCCTGCTTGCCACTGAAGCCGCAGTGGGACCTGATAACCCACAAACAGCACCAGCAGACCCAGATACTGCTGCTGGGACATTAGCAGCTACTTCCTGAACCAAAGCTGTCCCTGCTGCAGCACACTGAGAAGTCCCAGTACCTGCAGCTACACTACCTGCAGTGGTCAATGCATGCTGCCCTGCAGCTGAAGCTAAACTACTCTGAGCTACAGAAGCACTGGCTACACCTGCTGTCTCCACTGCTGCAGTTTCAGCTCCACTGAGTGCTGCTGTGCCGGAAGCTGCTCCCCCCAGAGCTGCTCCTAAAGCAGCTCCAGCTCCCATGGTGCCCCCAATACCTGCTGCCACCCCCACAGCAGAGGCCCCTATGATGCTAACCTGCCCAAGAGCATCCAGAGCACCCTCCCCAGGACTGGCAGCCTCAGTACCTGCAATGGCTCCCACAGAACCACCCACAACTCCACCCGTTGCTACGCCCAGAGCCACTGCAGTTTTCCCTGAGGCTGCTGCTACTATGGCCCCCACAGCTTTCCCAACACCTGTGCCCCCCACTACAGACATTCCAGCTAGCTGACCTGCAGCAAAACCAACCGAGTTCCCCACAAGAGACGCCCCGGCTGCAGCTGCTAAAGGGGCAGCTGCACCAAACACTGCCCCCACTGCCAAGCCTGTGGCTCCAGCAGCCACCAGGATCTTTACTCTGTCCAACACCTTAGGAGACAGAGCAGCCTCTCTCCTCATCAAGGATGAACGGGGAGGCTGACCCCTGCTGCTGCCCCTACGCCTGCTTCTAAACTGGTCCCTACATCTCTCCACTCCGTCCCTCAGGAAGCTAAACGCATTCCTTTCCTCTGTCCATCTCTCCACCCTAAAATCATTCTCTCTCTCCATCTGCCTCTTACTGAGTCTTTGTGATCCTCTTTCACTGCTCCCTGTTTGGTCAGACTCCAAGTCACACTTCCTTCGTTTTGCAAGTTTAGCCTGTTCTCCCATTATGCTATTGCTCCCCCCTTGTTCCTCCCCCTCTGCCTGCCCTCGTTCCCACAGCATCCTGTTCTGCTCCTCCCTGATAGCAGCCTCTGCCTCTAAAAACATGATATTAGTATAAAACCCTGTGTTAGTCTGCTTCACCATCTTGTCCACCTTCAACAAGAGTTCTTGAACCTGCACCATGTTACTGGGGTCTTTGTTGTTGAGCACGTGGTATCTGCCCCCACATCTGTCAATCAGAGCCTTAAGCCCTGCAGGTGCAGTCTCCCTCAGATACTCTTCTATACCCAAACCCTCTAGGTCATCACCCCTGGTAAAAAGAACCACTGTGTGGTGACGGACTGCATCTTCCCCAAATACCTTGCTCAGTTCGCAGACAGCCTGGTTCTCACTGTCTGTATAACGTCCTACTGGCACCACCAGGAGGAAAGCATGTGGGCCCGGGGCAGAGAGAGACACACATTTAGCGATCTCCGCATGAATCTGCTCCACACTGAGGTGAGTGTCCCCGAAACCTGGCATGTCAACCACCGCCACTCTCCTCACCTTCCTCTGTGTGACAGCTTGGCCATCCTCAACCATGTCCTCTTCCTCAGAGAGCTCAGCGCTCCCCTGCTGGCAAATCTGGGTGACAGAGCTGGCACTGATCTGTGACAGGAACTGCCTCCGGCCCAAGATGGTGTTTCCAGATGCACTCTTGCCAGATCCAGTCTTTCCGATGAGGACCAGCCTGAGTTCTTCACTCCAACTGGTTTCAGAGGAATCTTCTTCTTTCTCACCCTCCATATCAACTGGCTCCTTCTTCTCTTTCTCACCCCCTGGTGGAAAAACTGCATAACAGAAATTGTCTGTGACTATTTCAATTTTTTAATATGTTCATTGCAAGAATATAGGCTAATATAAACGATACTTTCCCTCATTTATTCAAAGACAGCCATTGGTACAAGTGTTCACATCTTTTATTTACTTAAAAGTACCAATATAACAATGTAAAAATGCTCCACTACAGGTTAAGGTCATTCAAGAAAGATCCTACTAGTAGTAAAAGTACATAAGTATTATGAGCTTGATGTAGTTAAAGTATTACAGTAAAAGTACATTTATCAGCTTGATGTAGTTAAAGTATTACAGTAAAAGTACATTTATCAGCTTGATGTAGTTAAAGTATTACAGTAAAAGTACATTTATCAGCTTGATGTAGTTAAAGTATTACAGTAAAAGTACATAAGTAGTATGAGTGATGTGGTTAAAGTATTACAGTAAAAGTACATTCATCAGCTTGATGTAGTTAAAGTATTAAAGTAAAAGTACATAAGTATTATGAGTGATGTAGTTAAAGTATTACAGTAAAAGTACATAAGTATTATGAGTGATGTTAAGTATTACAGTAAAAGTACTTAAGTATTATGAGTGATGTAGTTAAAGTAGTAAAAGTAGTGTTTGGTCCCTCTGACTGATATATTATTATATATGACATCATTAGATTATTAATAGTGAAGCATCAGTGTTAGAGCAGCATGTTACTGTTGTAGCTGCTGGATGTGGAGCTAGTTTACACTACTTTATATACAGTGGTCTCTCAGAAGGGTAACCAGATAAAAATGAGGGGTTGTGAGATGATTAATGGGAGAGGAATGAGAAAAAAAACAACGTTCTGAAAAACGAGCTGTTAAATAAGTGTAGTGAAGTAGAAAGTACAGTATTTCCCTCTGAAATGTAGTGCAGTAAAAGTATAAAGTAGCATCAACTGGTTAGTACTTAGTTACTTTCCACTACTGAAAAGAGCAAGCAATACTTCTCTAAATAGTACTGTGTTATCTCTCTAACAAGCTCAATGAGGTCTGTTTGTCAGGAAGCTTCTGCACAGAAACAAAACATCACAGCTGAATAGCTTGTGTAAATCAATAGCAAACAGCTAACCAAACAGCTACCAGCTAATCGCTATTTATATACCCATGATGCCAACTAATAAAGACAAACCCTGACACTAAAGATCAGACATCACATGTAAACATCATGTTTTAATCCAAAGCGCCCTGCTTTAACTATAAATCGTTTATTATCTAGCATTAGCATAACACTTTACCATATACTGACTACAAACAGCTAATTTAGCATTAGCAAGCTAGTCTTAGCATGTCCCTAAATAAAAACGAAATCTGTGACTGCCAAGCAAGAAGAGATTAGGTAATGTTACCTGGGTCCACGATGTTAGACATGTCTCAGTCTGACAGAATGAGGTTGTTTCTTCTCGGCATTCAATCTCTTACTAAAAGCATCTTCTGAATGTAGCCGATAGTACATTTAGAGTTGGGCTCACACTGAACTCTGTTGAGCTGAAATAAAAACATTGGAGTTCAGTAGTTAGGAGTATCTTTGGTGTCGGCCTGCCCTCTGTTGGCTGATAGGGGACATTACATAGACTTGCATTCATTTACAGAACCACAGACTTAAAAATCAGCTTTTTCACAATATGGGAAACTAAGCCCGATAAACTGATGCTAAGTCTTTAACTTGTCCCCAAAAGTAGCTTATGACAGTCCACACACACACACACACACACACACAGTGGGACTCTAACATACACTTTTGTACATCAGAGTCACTTTATTTCAGTAAATTTGATAACAAAATGGCTTGTTCATTCTGCAGCAATGATATTCTTTCTCTGAATATACATATAGTTTTATAACAGTCGTAATACTATTTCAAAATTACATCAATCTCAGTTCCATAGATCTAAACCATTAAAATATGTTACTTTCCAGAAAATAAACAGCTATACAACGCAATTGTTATGCATAACAAAGAAACAGATGCAAGGCTGCAGGATGAAAGGTCACATACTGAATGACAACATTGTTTTTCAGACAGGATTAAAAAAAACTACAGGGGACTGGCGTAATAAGAACTCAGACTAATGGTATCAGGGGGATTGCCAAATACAGGATATAAAAAAAAAGGAAAATCCAAGGATGATAACAGGGAAACATAATATAAGATGTGACCTTACAACTTTGAGCAGGCATAGGAATGTAAATCTGTGTAGAAATCTCTCCTAACGTCTCAATTCAGGAAAACACAAAAACAAAACAACACTCACAAAAAAAGACTGACAAAAAAAAAAACTGTTTTCCATCATCATTTCAAGCTTAACCTAATCAGAAACTGGCTGCATTTAATGAGGTGAAGACAAATTCATATTTGGCACCCACACTTATTTGAAGCATATGGGTTTTAGACACATTAAATCTAGACCATACACAATACAGTGATGTTTGCAAAGTTTTGAAGCAAATTTATTATACTAAAATGAATTATATTCCAAAGTACAGTTATGTAATCCTTAATTTATCAAAAATGACTGTCCCTCATCAACCCCTATTCCAGAGGCGTCTTTTACCTCTTATACAACGTTAGATTTTCCAATTATAAATCACTGCAGGAATACAGCAATTCAGGCCTTTGTCAGAAACTGACTAACCTCCACTTCACTTTTTTTGTGTCACATTGAGGGTTCCTCTCATGAGCACCTTTGCTTTTGTACAGGTGAGGACAGCTTTTACTTCCTTCGCTGTCATCAGCGTCTACAAGTCAAGCCATCCCTTGTGGACTGTGCGTATGCTCCTTCTTGTTTTTTCTTCTCCTCTCCTCTCCTCTTCCCTGCTCTCCACTTGCACTGAGGTGTGTCGCTATAGCTCGTTACGAGAGCGGGAGATGCGAGGGCCTTTCCTGATTTCTTTCCTCTTCTCCTCCTTCCTCCTCCTCTTCTCTTCCTCCCTCAGGATCTTCTGGAAAGCCTCAGCGGTGTGAAGCACCTGAAGCAGACGAGAAAGCGTGAGAGGGAATATGCTTTTTTAAATAAACGACTTCTTATAAGATACAACAAGGGTCTGTACATGTGTGTGAGAGTGTTTATATTCCTTTAACACTCTGCTGTTAAGTCCGGTGTAAGCTGAAGGTGTAACTACAGAACTAGAGGGTGTTAGAAGATGATTCATGGGTGAGCACTGGTGGGTACAATGTCACTGGAGTTACCACATGTGCATGATGACACAGGCATGCAGAGTGGGGAACAGCATCTTACTCACATCGTCTCTCTCCGTGCGGTAAGGGTTCATAAAGTCTGGGGATTTCTCTGTTATTCCCAGCTCCTGTGACATCTGAGAGATGAGGGAAGATGAGAAGAGGAGGGGGCAAATTATACATTTCTTCAAAAAAAAAAAAAAAGACACTTCATACATCACTTATTCTGCAGCTAAAAAGCGGTATGATACAATTGGCAGGAAGTTACAGACAAAAAAAAATCCAGATTTGAGCTTCTTTTCTAGTTTCAGCATTGTGTGAAATTGAGAAGAGCGGATCAAAAACCACTGAGGCATAAGTGAGGGCTGAATGCACACTTTGGGGGTGCTAACTGCTGCAGCTTCAAGTCTCAGAATTAATCCACTATATAATCCTCTTGGCACATTGCTAAGGTCACAGATTAATCCTGCAAGAGTTTAGTTCATTAACCCTCACAAACAGGGAATAACAATTTGATTTGCTTTGCTCTTTTAAGTTTCAAAAGGCCACGATGCGTCATGGGCTAATTTGATGACAAACAACTTATTTTGTAGTCATGACTCGGAGTGACAATGAGAATGGATTGCACACTGACATGACAGCAGATTACACTAAAATCTGTGGATCTGCTGTATCACTTGAACTATTCTGGTTCTGTCATTTCTATGTGTCTCCTAGTTTTGACTCCACAGAAGGTCTAAAACTAATAAATCCACCATTGATTCCACCCAATTAATGCCAAGACTCGATGCGTCATCACATCTAACATGGCAGTCATGGTTCAGCTCAACCCAATTCAATTAAATTTCCGTCGTCCAAAATGGATGTGTGCAGTAAATTGCAGAACGAGGCTAAACTGATACAGCCATCAATATTAAAACTGTGTGAAGCTTACACGAACGACTGGCTGAAAGAATGACTAATTTTTATATTTTTGAAGGCCTTCACTTTTTAGCCCGAAACCACATTATCTCCATATTTTCAGCAACTTTTCTCGAGGCGACAACAGTCCTTTCTGTTAATCCCTGGAGAATGGAGGTCTTTCAGTCTTTTAATACAACCAGTCAAAAGCAAAAGACCCTGACTCCTTTTAAAATCTTTAAGTCCTTTACTGTGGACGATATCAGTGGATCGTGACATGACTGTTGACGGGTAACATTAAGTACAGGATAGATCGGTTTTCTAGTCTTACAAGTGTGAGCACGTGTTGGTGGGCTCCTCCGGTGAATACCCCTGTCTGGTTACAGAAATTCAGCCCCCAGCGCAGTAGACCTCCCCAGTCAGCGTTCCGGTCGTAGTAGTGGTGCACAATACGTGGAAAACGCAACGCCACGTCACCAAAGAATGCTGTATTCTCCACCACATGGGAATAAGCTGCAGAGATGTATAGAGAGAGGAAAGAGAGAAACAAGTAGACAGGTTAACTAGAAGAAATGAGGCAGAGGAGGACAATTTGAAAATATATTTGCGCTGACTAAACACACAGAACAAGCTGATAAGAACACTGAAATAGGTGGTGATGGGGTTGGACAAGCCCTAAGAAAAGGGAGGTTGATGTTCATGACATTCACACTGACATTAAAAAAAGACAGCTGATCATTGACACCTGCTGGCACCAAAAGCAGATAAGGATGAGAAGAAAA
This sequence comes from Scomber scombrus, assembly GCF_963691925.1. Lineage (NCBI taxonomy): Eukaryota > Metazoa > Chordata > Actinopteri > Scombriformes > Scombridae > Scomber > Scomber scombrus. Next base: position 20,818,189 of record NC_084987.1, read on the forward strand.
AAAGAGTGACAGAGGTATAGCTGCTAGAGAGAGGTAACACGGCATGAGACGAACCAGTCAGAGGTGGCGGAAACAGAAGTGAGAAAGTGCGAAAGACACATTAGAGATGCTGAGAGATAAAGTGGCTGATAGAAGGACAACAGGACACAGAGACATTGAAAAGGTGTAATGATGAAACAGCTGAGGTGTAAAAGTGAATCAGACCTTCTTTGATCTTATCGTCCATGGGGAACGGGTCGTCAGGGTGCATGTTGGCCGCAACCAGGATTTGTCTCGAGTCCTCCAGCACCTTGAATGGGGAGAAATAGCTCAATAGCGAAGTTTATTTACTTTACAAGTCAGGTTGTTAATCTAGAGCAGTTTTAACGCAGTGTTTCTGCAGGCTTCACCAAGTTCAGTCTGACATTTTAATAGCACATAAAAAGCAATTTAAAAAGTGAGAAGAATATCAATAAAAACCATTAGGGATAATAAGGACTTGATTTTTTTTTTACCAAGTGCAATATGCAATTACTGCCTATGGAAATATTAATTATATGATATTTTTAGAGCTTTGTGAATGAAATTTAAGACTTTCAAATAGCTCGTAAGGCATTTTTTGAGGAAACCTAAATTAAGGGAAACAAGGGGAGAGAGAGAAAGGGTTATGTGATACAACAAAGGTCCGTTGCCAAACTTGAACGAGGGACATTGCAGGTATCTGGCATGCACTGTAATCACTCTGCTACGAGGGCGCTCCAGATACACTGATTATAAGTGGTTTTAGATAATATAGTTAAACTGGGGACTTGTTTGAAACCTGTTTGGTCTGTAAAGTTGACTTTGACATATTGTGGTTAAAATTAGAAAAAAATCATCTGTTATGTATTTATGAATTTAGCACATGGACGATATATGAGCAGGAACATTATTAAGCATCCTATCTCACACACAGAGCGCTATAGAAATGCTGACAATGTATTTCAGCCACTGAAGACTATGCCTGGCGTCCTTGGGAGGCACGTAGATGCATAGATAACCGTCCTCTGGGAAACTGAGGTGTACTGTAAAGCAAAGCCGCCAGACCACTGCGAGTGAATGGCACTCCAAGCAGCTGAGTCTAAATTAACATTCAAATGTATGCGAAGAAACATGCTGATGAATGTAATCATTGGATTCGAGGCCTTTGATTCCGCTGCAATTATTGTCCTTCAATCTGCTGAGAGCAAAAGAAGGTTGAGCTCTAAGAAAGAACTGTTGCTGTTAATGTGTTTTGATAGTAGTGGCCTTGTCTGTGTTTGATTTTGCTGCTTCATAGAGACTAAGTGAGCTATGTGATGTGAGAGCAAACACACACACACTCCCTACCTTGAAGAGGCCTTTGAGCATGATGTCTATAATTTTGTACTGCTGGTTGATGTCGTTCAGCTCAACTAGATTCTTGAGCGCGTTCAGCTGATCCTTCCTCTTGGTCTCAAACAGCCGCTTATCTGACAGGAGGAGATCAGGAAGAGCACACACACTCCTAACGTGGACACATAAATGCTCGCTCGTACACCCATAAGACAAGTTTGCATCCACACACACGCCTGAGCGCCCGGCAGCAGAAGGATACAGATCTCCAGGTTCGAGTCGTGCCTCGGTCGGTGCATGTCGGAGTCTGCTGAGCTGAGGGCGGCAGCGGCGAGAGCCAGGACCACTGCGCACACACTCCTCATGGTCAGCAGGGGGCAGCAGAGGGACACTCTTCTGAACACACAGATGCCAAAACAGGACATTTATATCACAAAATCAAAAATATTGGCACAGTTACTTAATTTCAATTTGTGTAACGATACTGGAGGTCTATCTCCACCTCTTAAACAGAATCCTCACACTGTGACTGTCAAGCTGAACATATTTTTCTTTTGATAGGAGATTTCACTGCCATCTGAAAACAATGAGCTTTCATTGAAACTATTCATGAAACCATTTTTCTACTTCCAAAGCCACTCAAAAGGCTCTCGCTCTCCTGTGATACTTTTGGAATATGTAAAATAGAGAGCCATGCTGGGGATAAGTGGTCAATATGGAACACCAGAGGGTAACCAGCATTTGAAGAGGGCCTCCTTATGTTCCTTTTAAAAGACACATCTGATGTCTGGCACTTGCATAATCCCAAGAGGAACTTTTACAGTCTCTGTACTACACTCGCTCTCTCTCTCTCCGCTCCTGCTTCGCCTCTCCTCCGTCCACCCTGATCTCTCTCCATCCGAAGCAGCGGTCCTCTCCAACATTTTCATTCAGCTGCAACTGCCTTTCCCTCAGAGGCTTTTTATACATTTGAAAGGGAGGGATGAAAGCGAGAAGATAAATAAAACGGCTAAAAATAGGGCCTCATCAAATGAAAATTTGATGAAAGCCAAACTTTCAGGAAAACATTAACAGAAAACAGAAGTAACTGCAGGGAGGGAGGGGACAATGTTGACGAAACGCTACAAGACGTAATTTACATAATTCATGCATAATTTAGTAAGGGCTCCATCAATGATACTATCAGAAGGATGCAGGAAGGGTAAGGTGCGGGGCTTAGCTGGGAGTGTGCAGGGAGGGTAAGATTGTGAGAGGAGCGGGGGGGGGGGGACACCCTGCGGGAAACAACAGCTTTTCTGGTGAATATTTCATCTACCTTTGCTAAGACACTATGGTAAAATTGGAAGGCGCAAAGATAAGGGAGCAAGTGCAAGATAAAGGAGGCTATGCCAGAGGATAATGAGCACCAGGGACTTGATTTTGCACTGACAAAATTAATCTTTACAAGACCGGCTGCTGAGTCTTGAATGTGAAGGACTACGAAATGAGCAGAAGTCTTGAGGTGTGAATGTTAATTTGGACTGATTGAGCCCCCTTCAGAAACTCACTCACATGAGAAAAAGCATATGTTCCTGTACATCCACTATCCCTCTGAAGAGGACAGCAGCGTGACTGTGATCTTACAGGTTGAGAAGACATAAAAGTCTGTACTGGGAATAAAAAGAAAGCAGACGGACTCCCTTTTGTTGCAGCTTACTTAAAAGTGGACGTCTGTGTTCATCACTGTCTTTTTATGTAAAAAATATAACTGCAATGCAACTGTCTTTCTCGCTCTGTCAGCAGAAACAAGCGTTCCTCGAGACGGCTGATTGGAGACAATGTTCGATTAAGACCAATTTGTGCATTCTGAGAACATCTTTTGGGTTGCTTCCCAGCTTTCTGAGAAATGATGCACTAAATATCCTTAAGTGCTGGTCGAAAGCTTCAATATTTCTCGATAACAACCAGGGAAAGCGGGCCTCGTCTCTCCTGTGGCAGCAGCTCGGCGGGTTATTTGATGTTCCCGTGTGCTTTCGAGCAGGCAGCCACATAGCTCTGACAGATATTTATGAGCGAGAAAAAAAAAAAAAAAGTTGTCACCACTGGCATAATTTAACGCAGTCAACATGTACTGTATATCCAGCAGCTGTTAACATTTCCATGCAACAGTGCAAAGTGCTGAGACTTTAAGAAGGACATTAAGGACAGGTCAATCATCTGTAATGTGGCTTGGGCAGCAAAGAAATGAGGGTCGAAATGCATCCATTAACTGTAAGCATGCAACCCTAATTAAACAGAGCTTATTATTTTAGATCTTAGTTATAGGAAAATCTAAAACACTAATGATTTCATATCATATTACATTTGGCTGAGTGACTGACTGACTACACACTGCACAAACAATTATCTTACAGCTGCAACGATTCGTCGATTTGATTCGTCGATTGGCAGGAAATAAATATGCAACAATTCTTTAAATCAAATAAATAATTTCTGTAATATTTCAACAAAAAAAAACCCCAAATACTATCTGGTTTCAGCATCTGAAATTGGACGATTTGCTGCTTTCCTCTGTCATACGTGACCATGAATGAAAAATGTTGGCCTGATTGAAGACATCATGCAGATTGGAGACATTACTGTGGGCTCTGGCAAAGTGTGAATGCCATTTTTTTCATCATTTTTAACATTTTATAGACAAAAATATCCAACTTTTCAATCGATTAAAATAATTAGCTCATTCATAGATAATGACAATAATCATTAGTTGAAGCTCTAGATTAACTTCTGACAGAAATGTTATCTTTGCCTCAGGCCTAGCATGTCTCATTTGTCCCCAAAGGACCTAGCATAGGCCCTTTGGGGACAAATGAGACATTAGATAGACCACTAACACCTTAGTGACAGCCTGTGGCTATAGCAGCAGCATGGAGGTTGTCTCTATATTCAACACCTTTTTTTTGGTTTTTGCTAAACGTGCATTACTAGAATACCCACATCAGCCCTGAGCACGTACTGTAGGACCATTGGTACAACTCAGCTGCACTGCAAGAAGCTGTGTGCACGTTCGTATTCTCCCATCAGTCCTGAACTGGGTGGATTTCCTTCCAGCTGACTCACTGGGTCAGATTTGGTCTGTCACTGTGGCAAACAAGTTGGGCAGGGTGTCTTTGGCGTGGGGAGGTCTAAAGGCAGAGTAGTTCTTACTGAGGCCATGTAAGCCCATGTAAATCTCTTGGCCGGAGGAAATTTTCTTCTCTTCCAACAACAATCTCCTGTGGCAGAGAGGCTTAAGTTTTATTTCCAGTGTGGGGGATCCAGGTTCCAGCTTTGTCAAATAAGTAGGCTGCCATATCTAATCATACCACAGACCCGTGAAGATAGCTCCACTCTGCTGTTTGAATTCCCTGTGGTGTGAAAACATGCATCTGATATCCTACGATGCAATGCGTTGCCTTTCTGCTACGCCTCTCATCCTAGCAGGACAACAAATAAAGGGGGGGGGGGGGGATTTAAAAATAATCTTCAATCACGAGTGGGAAACAGTCCAAATTGATAACCAGCCAAGTGTGACATTAATTTTAGGAAGCAAAACTGACCCTTGAGATGTAAGCAGCTCATCAGAGGATGGAGAGAGTGAGATGGCTATCAGACAGCTGGATGTGCAGCAGGAGTGTATCCAGATTCCCCTCAGGCTGCAAGCCTGCTGTGGGAGGTTTGAGGTTCAAGGACTGACACATCATCTCTCTCTCTCTTCTCAGCTTGCATCTGCGAGACTCTCCCTCTGTCATTATTCATGCAGAGGCACAGCCACGGACATGCGTAATGGTGATGATGATGGCTGAGTCTGAATAAAGGCTGTCATGTGGATCATCAATTACAGATTGCTTAATTGATTGCGTGTCCCCTACCTGACCCGCGCAGCTGTCTACAGGAAATTATTAGTTTATTTACTTAATTTTAAGCAAATAATTACACGGATGTTATGAGGCAGGGGTGTAAGATCACATCTAATGAGGATATACATCAACTCCACAATGATACGTATACATATTTATGTAAGGCTTCATTTAAGGGGTGCGCTTAAGGGAATTAACTAAGCATTTGAAGTCGCTCCTCGACAAATCGATTCCGCCGGTCATTGCAGCTGTAAGTACGCGTCCATCAGCCTGCGGTCAGCACAGGAGATCCGACCGATAAAGCGCTGGACATTACAGCCACAAAACTCCCGGATCACTCACCGTGTTGCAGCGAGAAACGGCGGCGCCAAACAGCAGCGGTTAGCGGCCAGCGTTTGCTCCAAAGTAGTGCAGTTTAACCTCTTTATCTGCGCACAAAACCTTAAAGGTCAGCTTGCCGACAAGGGGGGGACGGGACAGTCAATTTGTCCCGAGTGGATCCTCAGGTGACAGCAACACGAAGGTGGAGGTGTTCATTTACATGCGGCTCTCGCTGCTCCACTCCGCCAGTGCCACGATCACACCGGCTGGCTCGCCTTGGACGAATGACAGCGAGCGGGGGCAAAAACACGGCGGTGGATGCGGTTTCCACACGGAGGGTTTAGAGAGAGACACCGTATGAAAAAAAACCGTTCCGTTTTTCTCCATCTGCTTCCTCTGATATGCTGATGCTTTAATGCTGACATCTTACCAGCCACATTTAGTTAAAATCACGCTCAATAAAATGACAGAAATTGAAAGAGGGTTAAAACATGCAACAGGCTACATCTGAGGTCATATAAAATTCAACTGAAGTAATGTACATGTCAGTGGCTGTGGTTGATCACTTTTAAAAGCTTACTGTGTTGACCACATGAATATTTAGATGTGCTTATTTTCATAAAGGAAACCCTTATTTACTTTGTCTTTAAATTTAAACATTTTTCGTATGAATTTCTCTTGAGAGACAATAAAGATCAGCCAATCAATCAATCAATCAATCAAATGTACTTGCTCTCCCTCACAAAAACACAACTTTAGAAATAAAAAAGAGTTTGACTGAAATATAGAAAATCTTCTTCCTAGGATGCCTCAGAGCCACACCAGACATCATCAGTCACCCAGCACTGCTCTGATGTGCACAGCCAGTTTGACTTTCAGCTCCCATGACATATACAATATGTGCCACTGTCAAACATGCCAGTTGCCTGTGGGGTGCCACACTCTTACAAACAGCTCTGTGAAGGTAATCAATCATTCCAGTGCAAGGTCATGTACAGCAACACTCACCAGGACAAAACCTTCTCACTGGGCATAGTAAAGAAAAAAATAGCTCAATTTTCTGTAGACTGAAGCTAGTTATAACTATGATGTAGCCAATTACTTATTTTTTTGAATTCTCTCAATGTCATTTGTAACTCTATGGGGTGAAAAGAATTCACCTTGAACACTTCTATCACTCTATCACACACAGCAGATAAAAGACCTATTTTACTAAAGCACAAACATTTTCAGATGCTGGTCTGTGGTTGATTGTGTCCTTGAAGCAGTGTAGACAATAGTAGACTCTGATATAATGTATTTAATGGTATATAACATAAAAGGTATCATGTTCTGACAAATGAATTTTTGATCAGTGTTGGACTTTAATTACAAAATATCATAGTTTATTCCACTTTTCTCTGCCTGTACATATAAACTACTGTAAATGAACGAATACATGTAATAAATTCTTTAACTGTGAAACTGTAAAATTCAGACAGGTGCATGTGCTGCTCTATAAGCAGAACAGAAAAAAACACTTAATATAGAGGAATCAAGGAAAAGTGAAACTAATGAACGATTACACAAACTGGCAAACTGAGGGTGTAATACTTTCTATAATGTATGAATCAGGTTTGCTTTCACTGTGAAGTCAGACAGACAGATGGACACATCTCCAACGCACCTGAAGACACGAGTTAAGGAACACTGAAGCATGCTGAGAAACGTACTGTAAGTCTCTGTTTAAAGACAAAACATTTATGTTTACAAGTGAACAATCTGATTATTAAAATGAGAAAAACAAAAATTTAAGAAATCTAGAAGTCGATATTTGCCTCCTCCCAAATTTCCACTGGTGAGATCATTTGAGAAGCACATATTGCTGTGTGCTGCAAAATGAACAGATAGTTACCTACCTAACCCTGTGTGTGGTGAACAGAAGCTCATAAAATATTTTTTATAAGTTTAATATTGAACTTCTGCTTCAATCATAGTTGACAGTGTTCAGTTTGTCCTTGGTGTATTCATTTACTATCAATGTGATATGACAATATTGTTTTTATGTAGCAGTGGCCAACAAAGCTGATTTAAAACTGAACAGACAAACAGCGCTGTTTGAAAGTTTGTGAACCCTTTAGAATTTGCTCTATTCCTACATAAATATGACCTAAAATGTGATCAGATTTCCATCCAAGTCCTGAAACTAGATAAAGAGACATCAGTTAAACAAATGAGTCCAAAATCTTACACCTGTTTGTTACATATTGGTGTGAGGCAAAAATGACCCTCTAGGATTATCAGTTAATGTGAAGGAGAAATTAGAGTCAGGTGTTTCAATCAATGGAATAACAATCAAGTGTGAGTCTGAGAGGTCCTGTTTTATTCACTTATATACTTATTTACTTATTCTTCATTGTCAAAGTCTGAACTTCACAACACAGGTTGGTGGAAGTGTGTTTTGTGTGAGATTTCTGAGGACCTTAGAAGAAGAGATGCTGATACTCCGCAGGCTGGAAAGGGTTACAAAACCATTTCTAAAGAGTTTGGACTCCGCCAGTCGACTATCAGGCACATTGTGTTCAAATTGAAGACCTTCAACACCAGTGTTACCCTCCCCAGGAGTGGTTGGACAACAAAGATCACACCAAGAGCAGGCATATAGTCTGGGAGGTCACAAGGGACTCCAGGCTAACATCTAGGAAACTAAAGGCCAATAGTGCAGTGGCTACAGTCAATGTTAATGAGTCCACCATCAGGAGAACATTGAACATCAATGATGTAAATGGTGTGTGTAACAGAGTTGCAAAGATAAAGCCACAACTTTCCAAAAAGAACATTGCTGCCGTCTACAGTTTGCTCAAGACCACGTCGACTGGAAAATTGTTCTAGGGCTGGATGAAGACCAAAATCAAACGTTTTGGCTTGAATGAGAGGCATTTTATTTGGCAATGAACAAACACTGCATTCCAACATAAGAACCTCCTCTCATCTGTGAAACATGGTGGAGCTAGTATCATGGTTCAGGTCTGCTTTGGACGCTTTCTGCGTCTGGACCAGAACAACTCGCAAACATTGATGGAGCTTTCAGTTCTGAGTTGTACCAGCAAATTCTACAGGAAAATGTCCAGATATCAGTCGATGACCTGATGCTCAACAGAAAGTGAGTCATAAAAAGAAGACAACAACAGTCAAACACCAAATTGTTCTACCAAATGATGGTTAGAGCAAAAGAATGTTAATGTTTTGGAATAGCTGAGTCGAGGTGCTGACCTTAATTCTACAGAAATACTGTGGAAGGACCTGAAGCAGACAGTTCATGCCAAGAAGCCCAACAACATCTGTTCTGTAAGGAGGAACGGGATAAAATTCTTCAGAGCTGATGTGTAAGGCTGATAAACAGTTACCAGAAATGTTTTGTTTAAGTTATTGCTGTGAAAGATGATCACACCAGTTATGGAAAGCAAGGGTTTACATATTTTGTGCCTCACACAAATAGGAAAGATAGAAGAAGATGTAATCATCTTATCTCAATAAATAAATGAATGGGTTCCCTTTACCTAGTTTTAGGACTTGTGTAAAAATCTAATCCCGTTTCAGGTCATATTTATGCTAAAAAATGTGTTCACAAACTTTCAAGCAGCACTGTATAGAGTGTGTGTGTGGGGGTGAAAGGAAATATGTGTGTGTGTGTGTGTGGCAAATGTATTGAGCCTTTAAATATAGACTGACTGAAATACAGTAACGACTCTGTGCTGTACAACACACTTTCGAAAGAGATCAAGTGAAAAGCACAACAGACATTCAATCAATTGCCACAGAAAATCAATGAAGGAGCTCTGCTGACGTTTGAAGTGCAGTGTGCGTGCGTGTGTGTGTGTGTGTGTGTGTGTGTGTGTGTGTGTGTGTGTGTGTGTGTGTGTGTGTGTTGCAGCTTTTACAACACTTCAGACATTTACAGAGGTGTGTTCAGGTTTTTTTTTGCAGGGGTGTGAGCTGCTGTCTTGAACTATGTACGATGTGCAGGATGTCAGGCTGTATGTGTTCTGAACTGGTCGGAGGTGTGAATGAATGTGTTTCACTTCAAGTGATGGATACAGGACGTTGCTGGGCAGACTGGGGCTGCAGCTCTCGGTGGGCGGCTGCGGTTCGAGGGACTCCATCACAGTCCTCACTCTCTGTTTGTGCTCCTCTGTGGGCGGTGGCTGCAGGACACTGCTCTGGATCTGAATGGATGTAAGATGAGGTAGAGTTTAATTTTTCTGAGTTAAAAGGGAGAAGAGCGAGAGAGAAGAAGAAAGAAGAAGTATATAAAGAGACTAAGCACAGGACATAATGCCAATACTGAGACTGAAGGTTAACCTCCAGTGAAGAGGAGAGTGAGAAGAAAATACATGTAAGAAGAAAAAAGAAAATGTCCGAATCAGAGAAAAGAGGGTGAAGGCCTATTTTCTTTCTAAGTGGTTGTTTAAATAGTCTGAAAACAAGAGAACACACATTTTTAACCATAACACAACCAGAGATCCACTTAAAAAAACATAAAGCCTTGACAAGCTGACAAAAGCCAAATTTCTGTTTATAGTTTCAGCACACAAGTGGGAGCAGAGCGACTCACACACAAACACACACACACATGTACACACACACCTGGGATTTGAAGAGCGCTAAATAAGTAAGCAAGACAGGAACTACTTCTACTGCAAAAACGAAACCATTTATTTCAGCTGTCACAGGCACACGCTGTAGATAAATATGTGCCCAGGGCCTGTGAGAGGATATAAAGCTACACTGTAGATGTAACTATATAGGTTAGGCAATAAGGAAGAGGAAGAACACTTGTCCTAAACACTTTTCAAGAGTTAAAAGGTTGCAGTGGATTCTATTCAGGTACAAACAGTCCCAGTAGAAAAGGATTGTGAGTCCGAGTAGCAACACAGAGCTGCTACTGATAAGCTCCCATGCAAAAACCAGAAGTTGAGAGAGTATATGAGGAAATACTTCATCATATCACCGTCAGTTGCATGTTAAAGTTGGATTTCAGTCTTCTTTAAATGAAAGTAGTCATGATAAAAAAAATATATTAAGGACATTAAAAAGGCAATGTTACAGTATTACAAGCACATGAACACAATATTTTCATTAGTGACAGCCGCACAATTATTGCTCTAAAAGCACCAATATTCCTTATATTGTCACCAAATTACATCCATCTTCCTTATGACCACCGTAATTATCACTCCCTTCACCTCTGCAGTCAGTGAGTAAACTAAAGGCTGCAGGGATGAAAGACTTGTTGTAACTTTTTGTATGGACTCGTGGTGATTTTCAGTTAGACTGTAAAGATAGCGATTAGAACTGACGGTGAAGACAGCGGGTTCAGACAGAATGGATAATGTCTACTTCAATACTTCAGGGCTGTGCAGATCAGTCAAAGTACTCCGCTGGACTCCCACAATGTCTGCGCTCACCCATATTGATTTGACACCAACAGGGCTGCACAAACAGATTAAATAAACTAACACCCATAACTGCCTGTATACAGATGGTTGGTAGAAATTAAAATTTAAAAAAAGGAACTAATGTAAGAGATAGAAAGAGTGATGAGTGATGGAGTCCGTCTGGTTTGGGAGAAGTTATTAGAAGTCTGCCAGCATTTGAAATGATATAAAGGAACTCTCCCTAAGGCCAGCTCTGATATGACAAGCTACTGTAGCAAAGCATGCAGCGCACAGTGCAGCAGCTTCACCCTCTTACTGCTGTCCACTGGATGGTGTGAATATGCATATACTCTTAGAGACAGGAAGAGAATCGAATGAACAGGCCGGAAATAGCCATGGGCGAATGCTGCAAAAGCAAATGAACTTTGTGCTCACAGTATGTGCCTACACACTTTCACTCACACACACGGTTGATGATTTTGTCAGGACTCACTGGGGGAGGAAGCAAGGCAGTGATATGATACCACATACCGTAGATGACAAATGTGCAGAGAACTTCCTCAAGAACTGAGATTCAGTGCAAATGTAGATCAGCAAAAGCAGAGGAGATGTGTCTGTCAGATTGAACCCTGCCTAACCCGAACTGTCTCGATGCCTCCTCAAACACACAGATACATGCACGGCACGCACGTGAACACGTGCTCAGACAAGTCAACAGACAGATACGTGCGCACGCGTTCGCACGGTTCATGTTTCTCTGGCACACACTGCACTGGCAGCCGCAATGTGTGCCATCATTCTGTCACCCCTCTGAGTCTGAGCTACTTTCAGAATCCTAAAAGCATTTCTGGTCCAAAATATGACACCAAATTCAAGCTAAGCCATCTGATGTGGCTGCTTTTCCTTCTGGGTTTTATAATGACTTCAAGCAAACCCAGATGGGCTTTATACATTTGCTGCAAAGCTAACTAGGGTAACTAGGTAAATGACAAAACTCATCTTCTTAGGCTTATGTTGAAACTCACTTTTCACAGATAATAAACTAGTTTCGAAGCTCATTTATACGATTTCACATTTCTTCTGCAGATAATTTGCGTGATTAGACGACTTTTGTATGAGGAGCTTATACCACATACTGTTGGTGCTGTGATCACAACTGAGCAGAACAAAAATCACAGTTAGGCTCAGATGTTGTGATCTCATGATTTATGGAATAAAACTATTTATTTGCCGTTTTAAAAGTGCTTCTGTTTGCACTTTAATAGAGTGATTCCACAATTCTGAATTCAACATTTCTATATGACCAGTACAACAATATTCCTGTGTCACAGTATTATATGCTGGTAAAGCTCTACAGTAAAATGTACTGCCTTTGGTATTTTTGAA